>NW_026868180.1:0-67797 GCF_020745735.1 Hemiscyllium ocellatum | reverse complement strand
CCCCTTTCAAGTTCCACAATGTATTAGCTTGAAAGAAAAAGCATCTAAAGAGGCCAAAGTCAGTGACGCATCTGAAGATTGGACTAAAGTCAGATGATAGCAAAGGAAGATTAAAAGAGAATAAAGATAGAAAAAGAAATGTGAAGACAAACTAATGAGGAATATATAAAATGACAGTTAGAGCTTCCTTAAATATCTAAAAAGTAAGACCGAGGTCAAAGTGAAGGTAAGCGCTTTAGAAAGGTCAGCTTTTGTTTGTCATTTCTATAAACGATTGAGATAAGAAGGCATGGCTACTAAGGGAGAGGATGACACCAAGATTGAGGTGCAGTGGACAGTGAAGAGTTTCTAAGTTGCGAAAGAGATCGTGATCCATTGCGTCAATGGGCTGAGGAGTGGCAGATGGAGTTTAATTGGGATGCATGCAGGAATTTCATTTTGGTAAAAGAAAGAAAGGCAAGACTTATACAAAGAAAGGCAGGGCGTTGGTCCTGTTGCAGACCAGAGAACCTACGGGTTCAGGTGCATACAAGTTTTTGTAATTTGCATCACATCTAGACAAGGAGGTTAAGAAGTTGGTTAGCACACTTGCTGTCATTTGCTCAGACTTTGAGTTAGGAGTTGTCATGTTGTGTTGAGGTTGTGCGGGATTTGAAGGTATCGAACTGATTATTGATCCGAGCAGTTGTAAGTGACGAGTTTGAAGATGAGGTATGGCTTTACAGTTTGCACTGCGATTGACTGGAACATGCCAAGGACAGACAAATGGGCATGTGAGCGGACACTGTGTTAAAATGACCGGTTTCGAGTAGGTCAAGGTCAAGCTTGCAGAGAGAATGAAGGGGTTCTGCAAAGAGGTCACCCAGTCTGCGTTTGGTTTCTCCAGTGTAGATGAGGTCAGATTGGGTGCAGGCTTGCTGTTTGTGGATGGATGGTGCGTGAGCGGCTGTGATGTGCAGCACTTGTTGTTTTGAATTGGAGGTAAGGACTTAGGAAGGAAGGCAGGAAGGAGAGAGTGAGTTTGAAAGTGTAACGCCTTGAAGGGGGGAAAAAAAAACAGAACGCATATCCAGAAAGAAACGATTCTTGATATCAGCAGTGAAATAGCAGTTGGTAGGCTCGCAATTTCGGCGCTGGCTTTAGCTCAGTAGTTACTTCGATTTCACTCAAATCCTCCTGGCCGCGAGTTCGCGTCCAGTTAACTACGGGCGCTGCCCGGCGTTTTATTCCTTCGGTAACTTGGCTTGTTTATCCCACCGGGAACTCGACACACTTTTCCAATAACGTTCATCCTGTCATTTCTCTCTTATTGCAATCTATGAACATAGATTGCGTATAAGATGTGTTGCTTTTCAAGTGGAACTGCCCAACGACAGCAGAAAGAGACCGTTAGCAACTTGGACGGGTCTTTTGGATCAAAGTTTAAGAAATTTAAAACGCTCCAACAGTAACACTATTTTCATACCTGAAACCACCTTGCTACAGTTCACGCCGGAGTTGCCGAGAAGGGGAGCTGCCTCCTCCTCTCCGTCTCAAAGCTGTCACTCTGTCTCAGTGGGCTCACTCATCCGTACATTTCACAGACACAGTCACGCTGGGATTATCGGCAGCTCAAAGACACGCTGGAAGTGCCAATTGGCAAAGAATGTGATTTTAAAAACCCGGCATTTTCGCAGAAGGAGGCTTTTTGCCCGACCGTTTTAGTCTCAGCTCTGTCAGCGTTTTGAGTCAGGATCAAACTCCCGCCTTTTCGCCATCATCCTGCGCGCTGCTGCTGCTGCTGCTGCTGCTGCTATTTAAACATGATGTGGAGGTGCCAGAGCGACCTGATGAAGGAGCAGCACGACGAAAGCAAGTGATTCCAAATAAACCTGTTTAACTATAACCTGGTGCTGTGGTTTTTTTTAAAGCTCTATTTAAATAATCACATCATGCCCTGCTGAACCTGCCTCCATCACATTTCAGGACAATGTTTTCCAAACCAGTGCACTCGCCATCTCAAGACCAAATGATGATCGAGTTGGCGAAACTGGCCTGAGTGGATCGCTTAGCAGGAATGAGAATAAGTAAACAGAGGAAGACATTTGAGAAGGTAATTCGTGCCTATCAGCAAAAATACATCCCAGGACGTAGGAAAGATTCTCAAAGAGGGATGAGCCGATTGAGGTTAATCAAGTGTTATTCCGAGTCACGGAGATACACAGCACACAGAGAGACCCTTCGCTGCAACTCATAACCACGCTGACCAGATATCCAACATTAATCTAGTTCCATTTGCCAGCGTTTGGCCCATGTACATTTGAATCCTTCTAATTCATCTACCTATCTAGAAGCATCTTAAATGTTGTAATCGTACTAGTCTCCAGCACTTCCTTTGGCAGCTCATTCCGTACCTACACCGGCTTCTGCCAGAAAATATTGCCCCTTAGGTACCCTATAAATATTATTCCTCTCACGTTAAACTTATGTCCTCTAGTTTGAGAATCTCACGCTCTGGGAAAACTATTTTGGCTCCCCACCTGATCCATGTCCGACAAGATTTCATAAACCTGTATCACCTCAGCCTCCTTCACTCCAGGGAAAATTGCCCCAGCCTATACAGCCTCTCTGTACAGCTCAAACCCTCCAAGCTGGCAACATCCTTGTCAATCTTTTCGGACCCCTTTCAAGTTCCACAATGTATTAGCTTGAAAGAAAAAGCATCTAAAGAGGCCAAAGTCAGTGACGCATCTGAAGATTGGACTAAAGTCAGATGATAGCAAAGGAAGATTAAAAGAGAATAAAGATAGAAAAAGAAATGTGAAGACAAACTAATGAGGAATATATAAAATGACAGTTAGAGCTTCCTTAAATATCTAAAAAGTAAGACCGAGGTCAAAGTGAAGGTAAGCGCTTTAGAAAGGTCAGCTTTTGTTTGTCATTTCTATAAACGATTGAGATAAGAATATAGAAGGCATGGCTACTAAGGGAGAGGATGACACCAAGATTGATGGTGCAGTGGACAGTGAAGAGGTTTTCTAAGTTGCGAAAGAGATCGTGATCCATTGCGTCAATGGGCTGAGGAGTGGCAGATGGAGTTTAATTGGGATGCATGCAGGGAATTTCATTTTGGTAAAAGAAAGAAAGGCAAGACTTATACAAAGAAAGGCAGGGCGTTGGGTCCTGTTGCAGACCAGAGAGACCTACGGGTTCAGGTGCATACAAGTTTTTGTAATTTGCATCACATCTAGACAAGGAGGTTAAGAAGTTGGTTAGCACACTTGCTGTCATTTGCTCAGACTTTGAGTTTAGGAGTTGTCATGTTGTGTTGAGGTTGTGCGGGATTTGAAGGTATCGAACTGATTATTGATCCGAGCAGGTTGTAAAGTGACGAGTTTGAAGATGAGGTATGGCTTTACAGTTTGCACTGCGATTGACTGGAACATGCCAAGGACAGACAAATGGGCATGTGAGCGGGACACTGTGTTAAAATGACCGGTTTCGAGTAGGTCAAGGTCAAGCTTGCAGAGAGAATGAAGGGGTTCTGCAAAGAGGTCACCCAGTCTGCGTTTGGTTTCTCCAGTGTAGATGAGGTCAGATTGGGTGCAGGCTTGCTGTTTGTGGATGGATGGTGCGTGAGCGGCTGTGATGTGCAGCACTTGTTGTTTTGAATTGGAGGTAAGGACTTAGGAAGGAAGGCAGGAAGGAGAGAGTGAGTTTGAAAGTGTAACGCCTTGAAGGGGGGAAAAAAAAACAGAACGCATATCCAGAAAGAAACGATTCTTGATATCAGCAGTGAAATAGCAGTTGGTAGGCTCGCAATTTCGGCGCTGGCTTTAGCTCAGTAGTTACTTCGATTTCACTCAAATCCTCCTGGCCGCGAGTTCGCGTCCAGTTAACTACGGGCGCTGCCCGGCGTTTTATTCCTTCGGTAACTTGGCTTGTTTATCCCACCGGGAACTCGACACACTTTTCCAATAACGTTCATCCTGTCATTTCTCTCTTATTGCAATCTATGAACATAGATTGCGTATAAGATGTGTTGCTTTTCAAGTGGAACTGCCCAACGACAGCAGAAAGAGACCGTTAGCAACTTGGACGGGTCTTTTGGATCAAAGTTTAAGAAATTTAAAACGCTCCAACAGTAACACTATTTTCATACCTGAAACCACCTTGCTACAGTTCACGCCGGAGTTGCCGAGAAGGGGAGCTGCCTCCTCTCTCCCGTCTCAAAGCTGTCACTCTGTCTCAGTGGGCTCACTCATCCGTACATTTCACAGACACAGTCACGCTGGGATTATCGGCAGCTCAAAGACACGCTGGAAGTGCCAATTGGCAAAGAATGTGATTTTAAAAACCCGGCATTTTCGCAGAAGGAGGCTTTTTGCCCGACCGTTTTAGTCTCAGCTCTGTCAGCGTTTTGAGTCAGGATCAAACTCCCGCCTTTTCGCCATCATCCTGCGCGCTGCTGCTGCTGCTGCTGCTGCTGCTATTTAAACATGATGTGGAGGTGCCAGAGCGACCTGATGAAGGAGCAGCACGACGAAAGCAAGTGATTCCAAATAAACCTGTTTAACTATAACCTGGTGCTGTGGTTTTTTTTTAAAGCTCTATTTAAATAATCACATCATGCCCTGCTGAACCTGCCTCCATCACATTTCAGGACAATGTTTTCCAAACCAGTGCACTCGCCATCTCAAGACCAAATGATGATCGAGTTGGCGAAACTGGCCTGAGTGGATCGCTTAGCAGGAATGAGAATAAGTAAACAGAGGAAGACATTTGAGAAGGTAATTCGTGCCTATCAGCAAAAATACATCCCAGGACGTAGGAAAGATTCTCAAAGAGGGATGAGCCGATTGAGGTTAATCAAGTGTTATTCCGAGTCACGGAGATACACAGCACACAGAGAGACCCTTCGCTGCAACTCATAACCACGCTGACCAGATATCCAACATTAATCTAGTTCCATTTGCCAGCGTTTGGCCCATGTACATTTGAATCCTTCTAATTCATCTACCTATCTAGAAGCATCTTAAATGTTGTAATCGTACTAGTCTCCAGCACTTCCTTTGGCAGCTCATTCCGTACCTACACCGGCTTCTGCCAGAAAATATTGCCCCTTAGGTACCCTATAAATATTATTCCTCTCACGTTAAACTTATGTCCTCTAGTTTGAGAATCTCACGCTCTGGGAAAACTATTTTGGCTCCCCACCTGATCCATGTCCGACAAGATTTCATAAACCTGTATCACCTCAGCCTCCTTCACTCCAGGGAAAATTGCCCCAGCCTATACAGCCTCTCTGTACAGCTCAAACCCTCCAAGCTGGCAACATCCTTGTCAATCTTTTCGGACCCCTTTCAAGTTCCACAATGTATTAGCTTGAAAGAAAAAGCATCTAAAGAGGCCAAAGTCAGTGACGCATCTGAAGATTGGACTAAAGTCAGATGATAGCAAAGGAAGATTAAAAGAGAATAAAGATAGAAAAAGAAATGTGAAGACAAACTAATGAGGAATATATAAAATGACAGTTAGAGCTTCCTTAAATATCTAAAAAGTAAGACCGAGGTCAAAGTGAAGGTAAGCGCTTTAGAAAGGTCAGCTTTTGTTTGTCATTTCTATAAACGATTGAGATAAGAATATAGAAGGCATGGCTACTAAGGGAGAGGATGACACCAAGATTGATGGTGCAGTGGACAGTGAAGAGGTTTTCTAAGTTGCGAAAGAGATCGTGATCCATTGCGTCAATGGGCTGAGGAGTGGCAGATGGAGTTTAATTGGGATGCATGCAGGGAATTTCATTTTGGTAAAAGAAAGAAAGGCAAGACTTATACAAAGAAAGGCAGGGCGTTGGGTCCTGTTGCAGACCAGAGAGACCTACGGGTTCAGGTGCATACAAGTTTTTGTAATTTGCATCACATCTAGACAAGGAGGTTAAGAAGTTGGTTAGCACACTTGCTGTCATTTGCTCAGACTTTGAGTTTAGGAGTTGTCATGTTGTGTTGAGGTTGTGCGGGATTTGAAGGTATCGAACTGATTATTGATCCGAGCAGGTTGTAAAGTGACGAGTTTGAAGATGAGGTATGGCTTTACAGTTTGCACTGCGATTGACTGGAACATGCCAAGGACAGACAAATGGGCATGTGAGCGGGACACTGTGTTAAAATGACCGGTTTCGAGTAGGTCAAGGTCAAGCTTGCAGAGAGAATGAAGGGGTTCTGCAAAGAGGTCACCCAGTCTGCGTTTGGTTTCTCCAGTGTAGATGAGGTCAGATTGGGTGCAGGCTTGCTGTTTGTGGATGGATGGTGCGTGAGCGGCTGTGATGTGCAGCACTTGTTGTTTTGAATTGGAGGTAAGGACTTAGGAAGGAAGGCAGGAAGGAGAGAGTGAGTTTGAAAGTGTAACGCCTTGAAGGGGGGAAAAAAAAACAGAACGCATATCCAGAAAGAAACGATTCTTGATATCAGCAGTGAAATAGCAGTTGGTAGGCTCGCAATTTCGGCGCTGGCTTTAGCTCAGTAGTTACTTCGATTTCACTCAAATCCTCCTGGCCGCGAGTTCGCGTCCAGTTAACTACGGGCGCTGCCCGGCGTTTTATTCCTTCGGTAACTTGGCTTGTTTATCCCACCGGGAACTCGACACACTTTTCCAATAACGTTCATCCTGTCATTTCTCTCTTATTGCAATCTATGAACATAGATTGCGTATAAGATGTGTTGCTTTTCAAGTGGAACTGCCCAACGACAGCAGAAAGAGACCGTTAGCAACTTGGACGGGTCTTTTGGATCAAAGTTTAAGAAATTTAAAACGCTCCAACAGTAACACTATTTTCATACCTGAAACCACCTTGCTACAGTTCACGCCGGAGTTGCCGAGAAGGGGAGCTGCCTCCTCTCTCCCGTCTCAAAGCTGTCACTCTGTCTCAGTGGGCTCACTCATCCGTACATTTCACAGACACAGTCACGCTGGGATTATCGGCAGCTCAAAGACACGCTGGAAGTGCCAATTGGCAAAGAATGTGATTTTAAAAACCCGGCATTTTCGCAGAAGGAGGCTTTTTGCCCGACCGTTTTAGTCTCAGCTCTGTCAGCGTTTTGAGTCAGGATCAAACTCCCGCCTTTTCGCCATCATCCTGCGCGCTGCTGCTGCTGCTGCTGCTGCTATTTAAACATGATGTGGAGGTGCCAGAGCGACCTGATGAAGGAGCAGCACGACGAAAGCAAGTGATTCCAAATAAACCTGTTTAACTATAACCTGGTGCTGTGGTTTTTTTTTAAAGCTCTATTTAAATAATCACATCATGCCCTGCTGAACCTGCCTCCATCACATTTCAGGACAATGTTTTCCAAACCAGTGCACTCGCCATCTCAAGACCAAATGATGATCGAGTTGGCGAAACTGGCCTGAGTGGATCGCTTAGCAGGAATGAGAATAAGTAAACAGAGGAAGACATTTGAGAAGGTAATTCGTGCCTATCAGCAAAAATACATCCCAGGACGTAGGAAAGATTCTCAAAGAGGGATGAGCCGATTGAGGTTAATCAAGTGTTATTCCGAGTCACGGAGATACACAGCACACAGAGAGACCCTTCGCTGCAACTCATAACCACGCTGACCAGATATCCAACATTAATCTAGTTCCATTTGCCAGCGTTTGGCCCATGTACATTTGAATCCTTCTAATTCATCTACCTATCTAGAAGCATCTTAAATGTTGTAATCGTACTAGTCTCCAGCACTTCCTTTGGCAGCTCATTCCGTACCTACACCGGCTTCTGCCAGAAAATATTGCCCCTTAGGTACCCTATAAATATTATTCCTCTCACGTTAAACTTATGTCCTCTAGTTTGAGAATCTCACGCTCTGGGAAAACTATTTTGGCTCCCCACCTGATCCATGTCCGACAAGATTTCATAAACCTGTATCACCTCAGCCTCCTTCACTCCAGGGAAAATTGCCCCAGCTATACAGCCTCTCTGTACAGCTCAAACCCTCCAAGCTGGCAACATCCTTGTCAATCTTTTCGGACCCCTTTCAAGTTCCACAATGTATTAGCTTGAAAGAAAAAGCATCTAAAGAGGCCAAAGTCAGTGACGCATCTGAAGATTGGACTAAAGTCAGATGATAGCAAAGGAAGATTAAAAGAGAATAAAGATAGAAAAAGAAATGTGAAGACAAACTAATGAGGAATATATAAAATGACAGTTAGAGCTTCCTTAAATATCTAAAAGTAAGACCGAGGTCAAAGTGAAGGTAAGCGCTTTAGAAAGGTCAGCTTTTGTTTGTCATTTCTATAAACGATTGAGATAAGAATATAGAAGGCATGGCTACTAAGGGAGAGGATGACACCAAGATTGATGGTGCAGTGGACAGTGAAGAGGTTTTCTAAGTTGCGAAAGAGATCGTGATCCATTGCGTCAATGGGCTGAGGAGTGGCAGATGGAGTTTAATTGGGATGCATGCAGGGAATTTCATTTTGGTAAAAGAAAGAAAGGCAAGACTTATACAAAGAAAGGCAGGGCGTTGGGTCCTGTTGCAGACCAGAGAGACCTACGGGTTCAGGTGCATACAAGTTTTTGTAATTTGCATCACATCTAGACAAGGAGGTTAAGAAGTTGGTTAGCACACTTGCTGTCATTTGCTCAGACTTTGAGTTTAGGAGTTGTCATGTTGTGTTGAGGTTGTGCGGGATTTGAAGGTATCGAACTGATTATTGATCCGAGCAGGTTGTAAAGTGACGAGTTTGAAGATGAGGTATGGCTTTACAGTTTGCACTGCGATTGACTGGAACATGCCAAGGACAGACAAATGGGCATGTGAGCGGGGACACTGTGTTAAAATGACCGGTTTCGAGTAGGTCAAGGTCAAGCTTGCAGAGAGAATGAAGGGGTTCTGCAAAGAGGTCACCCAGTCTGCGTTTGGTTTCTCCAGTGTAGATGAGGTCAGATTGGGTGCAGGCTTGCTGTTTGTGGATGGATGGTGCGTGAGCGGCTGTGATGTGCAGCACTTGTTGTTTTGAATTGGAGGTAAGGACTTAGGAAGGAAGGCAGGAAGGAGAGAGTGAGTTTGAAAGTGTAACGCCTTGAAGGGGGAAAAAAAAACAGAACGCATATCCAGAAAGAAACGATTCTTGATATCAGCAGTGAAATAGCAGTTGGTAGGCTCGCAATTTCGGCGCTGGCTTTAGCTCAGTAGTTACTTCGATTTCACTCAAATCCTCCTGGCCGCGAGTTCGCGTCCAGTTAACTACGGGCGCTGCCCGGCGTTTTATTCCTTCGGTAACTTGGCTTGTTTATCCCACCGGGAACTCGACACACTTTTCCAATAACGTTCATCCTGTCATTTCTCTCTTATTGCAATCTATGAACATAGATTGCGTATAAGATGTGTTGCTTTTCAAGTGGAACTGCCCAACGACAGCAGAAAGAGACCGTTAGCAACTTGGACGGGTCTTTTGGATCAAAGTTTAAGAAATTTAAAACGCTCCAACAGTAACACTATTTTCATACCTGAAACCACCTTGCTACAGTTCACGCCGGAGTTGCCGAGAAGGGGAGCTGCCTCCTCTCTCCCGTCTCAAAGCTGTCACTCTGTCTCAGTGGGCTCACTCATCCGTACATTTCACAGACACAGTCACGCTGGGATTATCGGCAGCTCAAAGACACGCTGGAAGTGCCAATTGGCAAAGAATGTGATTTTAAAAACCCGGCATTTTCGCAGAAGGAGGCTTTTGCCCGACCGTTTTAGTCTCAGCTCTGTCAGCGTTTTGAGTCAGGATCAAACTCCCGCCTTTTCGCCATCATCCTGCGCTGCTGCTGCTGCTGCTGCTGCTATTTAAACATGATGTGGAGGTGCCAGAGCGACCTGATGAAGGAGCAGCACGACGAAAGCAAGTGATTCCAAATAAACCTGTTTAACTATAACCTGGTGCTGTGGTTTTTTTTTAAAGCTCTATTTAAATAATCACATCATGCCCTGCTGAACCTGCCTCCATCACATTTCAGGACAATGTTTTCCAAACCAGTGCACTCGCCATCTCAAGACCAAATGATGATCGAGTTGGCGAAACTGGCCTGAGTGGATCGCTTAGCAGGAATGAGAATAAGTAAACAGAGGAAGACATTTGAGAAGGTAATTCGTGCCTATCAGCAAAAATACATCCCAGGACGTAGGAAAGATTCTCAAAGAGGGATGAGCCGATTGAGGTTAATCAAGTGTTATTCCGAGTCACGGAGATACACAGCACACAGAGAGACCCTTCGCTGCAACTCATAACCACGCTGACCAGATATCCAACATTAATCTAGTTCCATTTGCCAGCGTTTGGCCCATGTACATTTGAATCCTTCTAATTCATCTACCTATCTAGAAGCATCTTAAATGTTGTAATCGTACTAGTCTCCAGCACTTCCTTTGGCAGCTCATTCCGTACCTACACCGGCTTCTGCCAGAAATATTGCCCCTTAGGTACCCTATAAATATTATTCCTCTCACGTTAAACTTATGTCCTCTAGTTTGAGAATCTCACGCTCTGGAAAACTATTTTGGCTCCCCACCTGATCCATGTCCGACAAGATTTCATAAACCTGTATCACCTCAGCCTCCTTCACTCCAGGGAAAATTGCCCCAGCCTATACAGCCTCTCTGTACAGCTCAAACCCTCCAAGCTGGCAACATCCTTGTCAATCTTTTCGGACCCCTTTCAAGTTCCACAATGTATTAGCTTGAAAGAAAAAGCATCTAAAGAGGCCAAAGTCAGTGACGCATCTGAAGATTGGACTAAAGTCAGATGATAGCAAAGGAAGATTAAAAGAGAATAAAGATAGAAAAAGAAATGTGAAGACAAACTAATGAGGAATATATAAAATGACAGTTAGAGCTTCCTTAAATATCTAAAAAGTAAGACCGAGGTCAAAGTGAAGGTAAGCGCTTTAGAAAGGTCAGCTTTTGTTTGTCATTTCTATAAACGATTGAGATAAGAATATAGAAGGCATGGCTACTAAGGGAGAGGATGACACCAAGATTGATGGTGCAGTGGACAGTGAAGAGGTTTTCTAAGTTGCGAAAGAGATCGTGATCCATTGCGTCAATGGGCTGAGGAGTGGCAGATGGAGTTTAATTGGGATGCATGCAGGGAATTTCATTTTGGTAAAAGAAAGAAAGGCAAGACTTATACAAAGAAAGGCAGGGCGTTGGGTCCTGTTGCAGACCAGAGAGACCTACGGGTTCAGGTGCATACAAGTTTTTGTAATTTGCATCACATCTAGACAAGGAGGTTAAGAAGTTGGTTAGCACACTTGCTGTCATTTGCTCAGACTTTGAGTTTAGGAGTTGTCATGTTGTGTTGAGGTTGTGCGGGATTTGAAGGTATCGAACTGATTATTGATCCGAGCAGGTTGTAAAGTGACGAGTTTGAAGATGAGGTATGGCTTTACAGTTTGCACTGCGATTGACTGGAACATGCCAAGGACAGACAAATGGGCATGTGAGCGGGACACTGTGTTAAAATGACCGGTTTCGAGTAGGTCAAGGTCAAGCTTGCAGAGAGAATGAAGGGGTTCTGCAAAGAGGTCACCCAGTCTGCGTTTGGTTTCTCCAGTGTAGATGAGGTCAGATTGGGTGCAGGCTTGCTGTTTGTGGATGGATGGTGCGTGAGCGGCTGTGATGTGCAGCACTTGTTGTTTTGAATTGGAGGTAAGGACTTAGGAAGGAAGGCAGGAAGGAGAGAGTGAGTTTGAAAGTGTAACGCCTTGAAGGGGGGAAAAAAAAACAGAACGCATATCCAGAAAGAAACGATTCTTGATATCAGCAGTGAAATAGCAGTTGGTAGGCTCGCAATTTCGGCGCTGGCTTTAGCTCAGTAGTTACTTCGATTTCACTCAAATCCTCCTGGCCGCGAGTTCGCGTCCAGTTAACTACGGGCGCTGCCCGGCGTTTTATTCCTTCGGTAACTTGGCTTGTTTATCCCACCGGGAACTCGACACACTTTTCCAATAACGTTCATCCTGTCATTTCTCTCTTATTGCAATCTATGAACATAGATTGCGTATAAGATGTGTTGCTTTTCAAGTGGAACTGCCCAACGACAGCAGAAAGAGACCGTTAGCAACTTGGACGGGTCTTTTGGATCAAAGTTTAAGAAATTTAAAACGCTCCAACAGTAACACTATTTTCATACCTGAAACCACCTTGCTACAGTTCACGCCGGAGTTGCCGAGAAGGGGAGCTGCCTCCTCTCTCCCGTCTCAAAGCTGTCACTCTGTCTCAGTGGGCTCACTCATCCGTACATTTCACAGACACAGTCACGCTGGGATTATCGGCAGCTCAAAGACACGCTGGAAGTGCCAATTGGCAAAGAATGTGATTTTAAAAACCCGGCATTTTCGCAGAAGGAGGCTTTTTGCCCGACCGTTTTAGTCTCAGCTCTGTCAGCGTTTTGAGTCAGGATCAAACTCCCGCCTTTTCGCCATCATCCTGCGCGCTGCTGCTGCTGCTGCTGCTGCTGCTATTTAAACATGATGTGGAGGTGCCAGAGCGACCTGATGAAGGAGCAGCACGACGAAAGCAAGTGATTCCAATAAACCTGTTTAACTATAACCTGGTGCTGTGGTTTTTTTTTAAAGCTCTATTTAAATAATCACATCATGCCCTGCTGAACCTGCCTCCATCACATTTCAGGACAATGTTTTCCAAACCAGTGCACTCGCCATCTCAAGACCAAATGATGATCGAGTTGGCGAAACTGGCCTGAGTGGATCGCTTAGCAGGAATGAGAATAAGTAAACAGAGGAAGACATTTGAGAAGGTAATTCGTGCCTATCAGCAAAAATACATCCCAGGACGTAGGAAAGATTCTCAAAGAGGGATGAGCCGATTGAGGTTAATCAAGTGTTATTCCGAGTCACGGAGATACACAGCACACAGAGAGACCCTTCGCTGCAACTCATAACCACGCTGACCAGATATCCAACATTAATCTAGTTCCATTTGCCAGCGTTTGGCCCATGTACATTTGAATCCTTCTAATTCATCTACCTATCTAGAAGCATCTTAAATGTTGTAATCGTACTAGTCTCCAGCACTTCCTTTGGCAGCTCATTCCGTACCTACACCGGCTTCTGCCAGAAAATATTGCCCCTTAGGTACCCTATAAATATTATTCCTCTCACGTTAAACTTATGTCCTCTAGTTGAGAATCTCACGCTCTGGGAAAACTATTTTGGCTCCCCACCTGATCCATGTCCGACAAGATTTCATAAACCTGTATCACCTCAGCCTCCTTCACTCCAGGGAAAATTGCCCCAGCCTATACAGCCTCTCTGTACAGCTCAAACCCTCCAAGCTGGCAACATCCTTGTCAATCTTTTCGGACCCCTTTCAAGTTCCACAATGTATTAGCTTGAAAGAAAAAGCATCTAAAGAGGCCAAAGTCAGTGACGCATCTGAAGATTGGACTAAAGTCAGATGATAGCAAAGGAAGATTAAAAGAGAATAAAGATAGAAAAAGAAATGTGAAGACAAACTAATGAGGAATATATAAAATGACAGTTAGAGCTTCCTTAAATATCTAAAAAGTAAGACCGAGGTCAAAGTGAAGGTAAGCGCTTTAGAAAGGTCAGCTTTTGTTTGTCATTTCTATAAACGATTGAGATAAGAATATAGAAGGCATGGCTACTAAGGGAGAGGATGACACCAAGATTGATGGTGCAGTGGACAGTGAAGAGGTTTTCTAAGTTGCGAAAGAGATCGTGATCCATTGCGTCAATGGGCTGAGGAGTGGCAGATGGAGTTTAATTGGGATGCATGCAGGGAATTTCATTTTGGTAAAAGAAAGAAAGGCAAGACTTATACAAAGAAAGGCAGGGCGTTGGGTCCTGTTGCAGACCAGAGAGACCTACGGGTTCAGGTGCATACAAGTTTTTGTAATTTGCATCACATCTAGACAAGGAGGTTAAGAAGTTGGTTAGCACACTTGCTGTCATTTGCTCAGACTTTGAGTTTAGGAGTTGTCATGTTGTGTTGAGGTTGTGCGGGATTTGAAGGTATCGAACTGATTATTGATCCGAGCAGGTTGTAAAGTGACGAGTTTGAAGATGAGGTATGGCTTTACAGTTTGCACTGCGATTGACTGGAACATGCCAAGGACAGACAAATGGGCATGTGAGCGGGACACTGTGTTAAAATGACCGGTTTCGAGTAGGTCAAGGTCAAGCTTGCAGAGAGAATGAAGGGGTTCTGCAAAGAGGTCACCCAGTCTGCGTTTGGTTTCTCCAGTGTAGATGAGGTCAGATTGGGTGCAGGCTTGCTGTTTGTGGATGGATGGTGCGTGAGCGGCTGTGATGTGCAGCACTTGTTGTTTTGAATTGGAGGTAAGGACTTAGGAAGGAAGGCAGGAAGGAGAGCGTGAGTTTGAAAGTGTAACGCCTTGAAGGGGGAAAAAAAAACAGAACGCATATCCAGAAAGAAACGATTCTTGATATCAGCAGTGAAATAGCAGTTGGTAGGCTCGCAATTTCGGCGCTGGCTTTAGCTCAGTAGTTACTTCGATTTCACTCAAATCCTCCTGGCCGCGAGTTCGCGTCCAGTTAACTACGGGCGCTGCCCGGCGTTTTATTCCTTCGGTAACTTGGCTTGTTTATCCCACCGGGAACTCGACACACTTTTCCAATAACGTTCATCCTGTCATTTCTCTCTTATTGCAATCTATGAACATAGATTGCGTATAAGATGTGTTGCTTTTCAAGTGGAACTGCCCAACGACAGCAGAAAGAGACCGTTAGCAACTTGGACGGGTCTTTTGGATCAAAGTTTAAGAAATTTAAAACGCTCCAACAGTAACACTATTTTCATACCTGAAACCACCTTGCTACAGTTCACGCCGGAGTTGCCGAGAAGGGGAGCTGCCTCCTCTCTCCCGTCTCAAAGCTGTCACTCTGTCTCAGTGGGCTCACTCATCCGTACATTTCACAGACACAGTCACGCTGGGATTATCGGCAGCTCAAAGACACGCTGGAAGTGCCAATTGGCAAAGAATGTGATTTTAAAAACCCGGCATTTTCGCAGAAGGAGGCTTTTTGCCCGACCGTTTTAGTCTCAGCTCTGTCAGCGTTTTGAGTCAGGATCAAACTCCCGCCTTTTCGCCATCATCCTGCGCGCTGCTGCTGCTGCTGCTGCTGCTATTTAAACATGATGTGGAGGTGCCAGAGCGACCTGATGAAGGAGCAGCACGACGAAAGCAAGTGATTCCAAATAAACCTGTTTAACTATAACCTGGTGCTGTGGTTTTTTTTTAAAGCTCTATTTAAATAATCACATCATGCCCTGCTGAACCTGCCTCCATCACATTTCAGGACAATGTTTTCCAAACCAGTGCACTCGCCATCTCAAGACCAAATGATGATCGAGTTGGCGAAACTGGCCTGAGTGGATCGCTTAGCAGGAATGAGAATAAGTAAACAGAGGAAGACATTTGAGAAGGTAATTCGTGCCTATCAGCAAAAATACATCCCAGGACGTAGGAAAGATTCTCAAAGAGGGATGAGCCGATTGAGGTTAATCAAGTGTTATTCCGAGTCACGGAGATACACAGCACACAGAGAGACCCTTCGCTGCAACTCATAACCACGCTGACCAGATATCCAACATTAATCTAGTTCCATTTGCCAGCGTTTGGCCCATGTACATTTGAATCCTTCTAATTCATCTACCTATCTAGAAGCATCTTAAATGTTGTAATCGTACTAGTCTCCAGCACTTCCTTTGGCAGCTCATTCCGTACCTACACCGGCTTCTGCCAGAAAATATTGCCCCTTAGGTACCCTATAAATATTATTCCTCTCACGTTAAACTTATGTCCTCTAGTTTGAGAATCTCACGCTCTGGGAAAACTATTTTGGCTCCCCACCTGATCCATGTCCGACAAGATTTCATAAACCTGTATCACCTCAGCCTCCTTCACTCCAGGGAAAAATTGCCCCAGCCTATACAGCCTCTCTGTACAGCTCAAACCCTCCAAGCTGGCAACATCCTTGTCAATCTTTTCGGACCCCTTTCAAGTTCCACAATGTATTAGCTTGAAAGAAAAAGCATCTAAAGAGGCCAAAGTCAGTGACGCATCTGAAGATTGGACTAAAGTCAGATGATAGCAAAGGAAGATTAAAAGAGAATAAAGATAGAAAAAGAAATGTGAAGACAAACTAATGAGGAATATATAAAATGACAGTTAGAGCTTCCTTAAATATCTAAAAAGTAAGACCGAGGTCAAAGTGAAGGTAAGCGCTTTAGAAAGGTCAGCTTTTGTTTGTCATTTCTATAAACGATTGAGATAAGAATATAGAAGGCATGGCTACTAAGGGAGAGGATGACACCAAGATTGATGGTGCAGTGGACAGTGAAGAGGTTTTCTAAGTTGCGAAAGAGATCGTGATCCATTGCGTCAATGGGCTGAGGAGTGGCAGATGGAGTTTAATTGGGATGCATGCAGGGAATTTCATTTTGGTAAAAGAAAGAAAGGCAAGACTTATACAAAGAAAGGCAGGGCGTTGGGTCCTGTTGCAGACCAGAGAGACCTACGGGTTCAGGTGCATACAAGTTTTTGTAATTTGCATCACATCTAGACAAGGAGGTTAAGAAGTTGGTTAGCACACTTGCTGTCATTTGCTCAGACTTTGAGTTTAGGAGTTGTCATGTTGTGTTGAGGTTGTGCGGGATTTGAAGGTATCGAACTGATTATTGATCCGAGCAGGTTGTAAAGTGACGAGTTTGAAGATGAGGTATGGCTTTACAGTTTGCACTGCGATTGACTGGAACGTGCCAAGGACAGACAAATGGGCATGTGAGCGGGACACTGTGTTAAAATGACCGGTTTCGAGTAGGTCAAGGTCAAGCTTGCAGAGAGAATGAAGGGGTTCTGCAAAGAGGTCACCCAGTCTGCGTTTGGTTTCTCCAGTGTAGATGAGGTCAGATTGGGTGCAGGCTTGCTGTTTGTGGATGGATGGTGCGTGAGCGGCTGTGATGTGCAGCACTTGTTGTTTTGAATTGGAGGTAAGGACTTAGGAAGGAAGGCAGGAAGGAGAGAGTGAGTTTGAAAGTGTAACGCCTTGAAGGGGGGAAAAAAAAACAGAACGCATATCCAGAAAGAAACGATTCTTGATATCAGCAGTGAAATAGCAGTTGGTAGGCTCGCAATTTCGGCGCTGGCTTTAGCTCAGTAGTTACTTCGATTTCACTCAAATCCTCCTGGCCGCGAGTTCGCGTCCAGTTAACTACGGGCGCTGCCCGGCGTTTTATTCCTTCGGTAACTTGGCTTGTTTATCCCACCGGGAACTCGACACACTTTTCCAATAACGTTCATCCTGTCATTTCTCTCTTATTGCAATCTATGAACATAGATTGCGTATAAGATGTGTTGCTTTTCAAGTGGAACTGCCCAACGACAGCAGAAAGAGACCGTTAGCAACTTGGACGGGTCTTTTGGATCAAAGTTTAAGAAATTTAAAACGCTCCAACAGTAACACTATTTTCATACCTGAAACCACCTTGCTACAGTTCACGCCGGAGTTGCCGAGAAGGGGAGCTGCCTCCTCTCTCCCGTCTCAAAGCTGTCACTCTGTCTCAGTGGGCTCACTCATCCGTACATTTCACAGACACAGTCACGCTGGGATTATCGGCAGCTCAAAGACACGCTGGAAGTGCCAATTGGCAAAGAATGTGATTTTAAAAACCCGGCATTTTCGCAGAAGGAGGCTTTTTGCCCGACCGTTTTAGTCTCAGCTCTGTCAGCGTTTTGAGTCAGGATCAAACTCCCGCCTTTTCGCCATCATCCTGCGCGCTGCTGCTGCTGCTGCTATTTAAACATGATGTGGAGGTGCCAGAGCGACCTGATGAAGGAGCAGCACGACGAAAGCAAGTGATTCCAAATAAACCTGTTTAACTATAACCTGGTGCTGTGGTTTTTTTTTAAAGCTCTATTTAAATAATCACATCATGCCCTGCTGAACCTGCCTCCATCACATTTCAGGACAATGTTTTCCAAACCAGTGCACTCGCCATCTCAAGACCAAATGATGATCGAGTTGGCGAAACTGGCCTGAGTGGATCGCTTAGCAGGAATGAGAATAAGTAAACAGAGGAAGACATTTGAGAAGGTAATTCGTGCCTATCAGCAAAAATACATCCCAGGACGTAGGAAAGATTCTCAAAGAGGGATGAGCCGATTGAGGTTAATCAAGTGTTATTCCGAGTCACGGAGATACACAGCACACAGAGAGACCCTTCGCTGCAACTCATAACCACGCTGACCAGATATCCAACATTAATCTAGTTCCATTTGCCAGCGTTTGGCCCATGTACATTTGAATCCTTCTAATTCATCTACCTATCCAGAAGCATCTTAAATGTTGTAATCGTACTAGTCTCCAGCACTTCCTTTGGCAGCTCATTCCGTACCTACACCGGCTTCTGCCAGAAAATATTGCCCCTTAGGTACCCTATAAATATTATTCCTCTCACGTTAAACTTATGTCCTCTAGTTTGAGAATCTCACGCTCTGGGAAAACTATTTTGGCTCCCCACCTGATCCATGTCCGACAAGATTTCATAAACCTGTATCACCTCAGCCTCCTTCACTCCAGGGAAAATTGCCCCAGCCTATACTGCCTCTCTGTACAGCTCAAACCCTCCAAGCTGGCAACATCCTTGTCAATCTTTTCGGACCCCTTTCAAGTTCCACAATGTATTAGCTTGAAAGAAAAAGCATCTAAAGAGGCCAAAGTCAGTGACGCATCTGAAGATTGGACTAAAGTCAGATGATAGCAAAGGAAGATTAAAAGAGAATAAAGATAGAAAAAGAAATGTGAAGACAAACTAATGAGGAATATATAAAATGACAGTTAGAGCTTCCTTAAATATCTAAAAAGTAAGACCGAGGTCAAAGTGAAGGTAAGCGCTTTAGAAAGGTCAGCTTTTGTTTGTCATTTCTATAAACGATTGAGATAAGAATATAGAAGGCATGGCTACTAAGGGAGAGGATGACACCAAGATTGATGGTGCAGTGGACAGTGAAGAGGTTTTCTAAGTTGCGAAAGAGATCGTGATCCATTGCGTCAATGGGCTGAGGAGTGGCAGATGGAGTTTAATTGGGATGCATGCAGGGAATTTCATTTTGGTAAAAGAAAGAAAGGCAAGACTTATACAAAGAAAGGCAGGGCGTTGGGTCCTGTTGCAGACCAGAGAGACCTACGGGTTCAGGTGCATACAAGTTTTTGTAATTTGCATCACATCTAGACAAGGAGGTTAAGAAGTTGGTTAGCACACTTGCTGTCATTTGCTCAGACTTTGAGTTTAGGAGTTGTCATGTTGTGTTGAGGTTGTGCGGGATTTGAAGGTATCGAACTGATTATTGATCCGAGCAGGTTGTAAAGTGACGAGTTTGAAGATGAGGTATGGCTTTACAGTTTGCACTGCGATTGACTGGAACATGCCAAGGACAGACAAATGGGCATGTGAGCGGGACACTGTGTTAAAATGACCGGTTTCGAGTAGGTCAAGGTCAAGCTTGCAGAGAGAATGAAGGGGTTCTGCAAAGAGGTCACCCAGTCTGCGTTTGGTTTCTCCAGTGTAGATGAGGTCAGATTGGGTGCAGGCTTGCTGTTTGTGGATGGATGGTGCGTGAGCGGCTGTGATGTGCAGCACTTGTTGTTTTGAATTGGAGGTAAGGACTTAGGAAGGAAGGCAGGAAGGAGAGAGTGAGTTTGAAAGTGTAACGCCTTGAAGGGGGGAAAAAAAAACAGAACGCATATCCAGAAAGAAACGATTCTTGATATCAGCAGTGAAATAGCAGTTGGTAGGCTCGCAATTTCGGCGCTGGCTTTAGCTCAGTAGTTACTTCGATTTCACTCAAATCCTCCTGGCCGCGAGTTCGCGTCCAGTTAACTACGGGCGCTGCCCGGCGTTTTATTCCTTCGGTAACTTGGCTTGTTTATCCCACCGGGAACTCGACACACTTTTCCAATAACGTTCATCCTGTCATTTCTCTCTTATTGCAATCTATGAACATAGATTGCGTATAAGATGTGTTGCTTTTCAAGTGGAACTGCCCAACGACAGCAGAAAGAGACCGTTAGCAACTTGGACGGGTCTTTTGGATCAAAGTTTAAGAAATTTAAAACGCTCCAACAGTAACACTATTTTCATACCTGAAACCACCTTGCTACAGTTCACGCCGGAGTTGCCGAGAAGGGGAGCTGCCTCCTCTCTCCCGTCTCAAAGCTGTCACTCTGTCTCAGTGGGCTCACTCATCCGTACATTTCACAGACACAGTCACGCTGGGATTATCGGCAGCTCAAAGACACGCTGGAAGTGCCAATTGGCAAAGAATGTGATTTTAAAAACCCGGCATTTTCGCAGAAGGAGGCTTTTTGCCCGACCGTTTTAGTCTCAGCTCTGTCAGCGTTTTGAGTCAGGATCAAACTCCCGCCTTTTCGCCATCATCCTGCGCGCTGCTGCTGCTGCTGCTGCTGCTATTTAAACATGATGTGGAGGTGCCAGAGCGACCTGATGAAGGAGCAGCACCACGAAAGCAAGTGATTCCAAATAAACCTGTTTAACTATAACCTGGTGCTGTGGTTTTTTTTTAAAGCTCTATTTAAATAATCACATCATGCCCTGCTGAACCTGCCTCCATCACATTTCAGGACAATGTTTTCCAAACCAGTGCACTCGCCATCTCAAGACCAAATGATGATCGAGTTGGCGAAACTGGCCTGAGTGGATCGCTTAGCAGGAATGAGAATAAGTAAACAGAGGAAGACATTTGAGAAGGTAATTCGTGCCTATCAGCAAAAATACATCCCAGGACGTAGGAAAGATTCTCAAAGAGGGATGAGCCGATTGAGGTTAATCAAGTGTTATTCCGAGTCACGGAGATACACAGCACACAGAGAGACCCTTCGCTGCAACTCATAACCACGCTGACCAGATATCCAACATTAATCTAGTTCCATTTGCCAGCGTTTGGCCCATGTACATTTGAATCCTTCTAATTCATCTACCTATCTAGAAGCATCTTAAATGTTGTAATCGTACTAGTCTCCAGCACTTCCTTTGGCAGCTCATTCCGTACCTACACCGGCTTCTGCCAGAAAATATTGCCCCTTAGGTACCCTATAAATATTATTCCTCTCACGTTAAACTTATGTCCTCTAGTTTGAGAATCTCACGCTCTGGGAAAACTATTTTGGCTCCCCACCTGATCCATGTCCGACAAGATTTCATAAACCTGTATCACCTCAGCCTCCTTCACTCCAGGGAAAATTGCCCCAGCCTATACTGCCTCTCTGTACAGCTCAAACCCTCCAAGCTGGCAACATCCTTGTCAATCTTTTCGGACCCCTTTCAAGTTCCACAATGTATTAGCTTGAAAGAAAAAGCATCTAAAGAGGCCAAAGTCAGTGACGCATCTGAAGATTGGACTAAAGTCAGATGATAGCAAAGGAAGATTAAAAGAGAATAAAGATAGAAAAAGAAATGTGAAGACAAACTAATGAGGAATATATAAAATGACAGTTAGAGCTTCCTTAAATATCTAAAAAGTAAGACCGAGGTCAAAGTGAAGGTAAGCGCTTTAGAAAGGTCAGCTTTTGTTTGTCATTTCTATAAACGATTGAGATAAGAATATAGAAGGCATGGCTACTAAGGGAGAGGATGACACCAAGATTGATGGTGCAGTGGACAGTGAAGAGGTTTTCTAAGTTGCGAAAGAGATCGTGATCCATTGCGTCAATGGGCTGAGGAGTGGCAGATGGAGTTTAATTGGAATGCATGCAGGGAATTTCATTTTGGTAAAAGAAAGAAAGGCAAGACTTATACAAAGAAAGGCAGGGCGTTGGGTCCTGTTGCAGACCAGAGAGACCTACGGGTTCAGGTGCATACAAGTTTTTGTAATTTGCATCACATCTAGACAAGGAGGTTAAGAAGTTGGTTAGCACACTTGCTGTCATTTGCTCAGACTTTGAGTTTAGGAGTTGTCATGTTGTGTTGAGGTTGTGCGGGATTTGAAGGTATCGAACTGATTATTGATCCGAGCAGGTTGTAAAGTGACGAGTTTGAAGATGAGGTATGGCTTTACAGTTTGCACTGCGATTGACTGGAACATGCCAAGGACAGACAAATGGGCATGTGAGCGGGACACTGTGTTAAAATGACCGGTTTCGAGTAGGTGAAGGTCAAGCTTGCAGAGAGAATGAAGGGGTTCTGCAAAGAGGTCACCCAGTCTGCGTTTGGTTTCTCCAGTGTAGATGAGGTCAGATTGGGTGCAGGCTTGCTGTTTGTGGATGGATGGTGCGTGAGCGGCTGTGATGTGCAGCACTTGTTGTTTTGAATTGGAGGTAAGGACTTAGGAAGGAAGGCAGGAAGGAGAGAGTGAGTTTGAAAGTGTAACGCCTTGAAGGGGGGAAAAAAAAACAGAACGCATATCCAGAAAGAAACGATTCTTGATATCAGCAGTGAAATAGCAGTTGGTAGGCTCGCAATTTCGGCGCTGGCTTTAGCTCAGTAGTTACTTCGATTTCACTCAAATCCTCCTGGCCGCGAGTTCGCGTCCAGTTAACTACGGGCGCTGCCCGGCGTTTTATTCCTTCGGTAACTTGGCTTGTTTATCCACCGGGAACTCGACACACTTTTCCAATAACGTTCATCCTGTCATTTCTCTCTTATTGCAATCTATGAACATAGATTGCGTATAAGATGTGTTGCTTTTCAAGTGGAACTGCCCAACGACAGCAGAAAGAGACCGTTAGCAACTTGGACGGGTCTTTTGGATCAAAGTTTAAGAAATTTAAAACGCTCCAACAGTAACACTATTTTCATACCTGAAACCACCTTGCTACAGTTCACGCCGGAGTTGCCGAGAAGGGGAGCTGCCTCCTCTCTCCCGTCTCAAAGCTGTCACTCTGTCTCAGTGGGCTCACTCATCCGTACATTTCACAGACACAGTCACGCTGGGATTATCGGCAGCTCAAAGACACGCTGGAAGTGCCAATTGGCAAAGAATGTGATTTTAAAAACCCGGCATTTTCGCAGAAGGAGGCTTTTTGCCCGACCGTTTTAGTCTCAGCTCTGTCAGCGTTTTGAGTCAGGATCAAACTCCCGCCTTTTCGCCATCATCCTGCGCTGCTGCTGCTGCTGCTGCTATTTAAACATGATGTGGAGGTGCCAGAGCGACCTGATGAAGGAGCAGCACGACGAAAGCAAGTGATTCCAAATAAACCTGTTTAACTATAACCTGGTGCTGTGGTTTTTTTTTAAAGCTCTATTTAAATAATCACATCATGCCCTGCTGAACCTGCCTCCATCACATTTCAGGACAATGTTTTCCAAACCAGTGCACTCGCCATCTCAAGACCAAATGATGATCGAGTTGGCGAAACTGGCCTGAGTGGATCGCTTAGCAGGAATGAGAATAAGTAAACAGAGGAAGACATTTGAGAAGGTAATTCGTGCCTATCAGCAAAAATACATCCCAGGACGTAGGAAAGATTCTCAAAGAGGGATGAGCCGATTGAGGTTAATCAAGTGTTATTCCGAGTCACGGAGATACACAGCACACAGAGAGACCCTTCGCTGCAACTCATAACCACGCTGACCAGATATCCAACATTAATCTAGTTCCATTTGCCAGCGTTTGGCCCATGTACATTTGAATCCTTCTAATTCATCTACCTATCTAGAAGCATCTTAAATGTTGTAATCGTACTAGTCTCCAGCACTTCCTTTGGCAGCTCATTCCGTACCTACACCGGCTTCTGCCAGAAAATATTGCCCCTTAGGTACCCTATAAATATTATTCCTCTCACGTTAAACTTATGTCCTCTAGTTTGAGAATCTCACGCTCTGGGAAAACTATTTTGGCTCCCCACCTGATCCATGTCCGACAAGATTTCATAAACCTGTATCACCTCAGCCTCCTTCACTCCAGGGAAAATTGCCCCAGCCTATACAGCCTCTCTGTACAGCTCAAACCCTCCAAGCTGGCAACATCCTTGTCAATCTTTTCGGACCCCTTTCAAGTTCCACAATGTATTAGCTTGAAAGAAAAAGCATCTAAAGAGGCCAAAGTCAGTGACGCATCTGAAGATTGGACTAAAGTCAGATGATAGCAAAGGAAGATTAAAAGAGAATAAAGATAGAAAAAGAAATGTGAAGACAAACTAATGAGGAATATATAAAATGACAGTTAGAGCTTCCTTAAATATCTAAAAAGTAAGACCGAGGTCAAAGTGAAGGTAAGCGCTTTAGAAAGGTCAGCTTTTGTTTGTCATTTCTATAAACGATTGAGATAAGAATATAGAAGGCATGGCTACTAAGGGAGAGGATGACACCAAGATTGATGGTGCAGTGGACAGTGAAGAGGTTTTCTAAGTTGCGAAAGAGATCGTGATCCATTGCGTCAATGGGCTGAGGAGTGGCAGATGGAGTTTAATTGGGATGCATGCAGGGAATTTCATTTTGGTAAAAGAAAGAAAGGCAAGACTTATACAAAGAAAGGCAGGGCGTTGGGTCCTGTTGCAGACCAGAGAGACCTACGGGTTCAGGTGCATACAAGTTTTTGTAATTTGCATCACATCTAGACAAGGAGGTTAAGAAGTTGGTTAGCACACTTGCTGTCATTTGCTCAGACTTTGAGTTTAGGAGTTGTCATGTTGTGTTGAGGTTGTGCGGGATTTGAAGGTATCGAACTGATTATTGATCCGAGCAGGTTGTAAAGTGACGAGTTTGAAGATGAGGTATGGCTTTACAGTTTGCACTGCGATTGACTGGAACATGCCAAGGACAGACAAATGGGCATGTGAGCGGGACACTGTGTTAAAATGACCGGTTTCGAGTAGGTCAAGGTCAAGCTTGCAGAGAGAATGAAGGGGTTCTGCAAAGAGGTCACCCAGTCTGCGTTTGGTTTCTCCAGTGTAGATGAGGTCAGATTGGGTGCAGGCTTGCTGTTTGTGGATGGATGGTGCGTGAGCGGCTGTGATGTGCAGCACTTGTTGTTTTGAATTGGAGGTAAGGACTTAGGAAGGAAGGCAGGAAGGAGAGAGTGAGTTTGAAAGTGTAACGCCTTGAAGGGGGGAAAAAAAAACAGAACGCATATCCAGAAAGAAACGATTCTTGATATCAGCAGTGAAATAGCAGTTGGTAGGCTCGCAATTTCGGCGCTGGCTTTAGCTCAGTAGTTACTTCGATTTCACTCAAATCCTCCTGGCCGCGAGTTCGCGTCCAGTTAACTACGGGCGCTGCCCGGCGTTTTATTCCTTCGGTAACTTGGCTTGTTTATCCCACCGGGAACTCGACACACTTTTCCAATAACGTTCATCCTGTCATTTCTCTCTTATTGCAATCTATGAACATAGATTGCGTATAAGATGTGTTGCTTTTCAAGTGGAACTGCCCAACGACAGCAGAAAGAGACCGTTAGCAACTTGGACGGGTCTTTTGGATCAAAGTTTAAGAAATTTAAAACGCTCCAACAGTAACACTATTTTCATACCTGAAACCACCTTGCTACAGTTCACGCCGGAGTTGCCGAGAAGGGGAGCTGCCTCCTCTCTCCCGTCTCAAAGCTGTCACTCTGTCTCAGTGGGCTCACTCATCCGTACATTTCACAGACACAGTCACGCTGGGATTATCGGCAGCTCAAAGACACGCTGGAAGTGCCAATTGGCAAAGAATGTGATTTTAAAAACCCGGCATTTTCGCAGAAGGAGGCTTTTTGCCCGACCGTTTTAGTCTCAGCTCTGTCAGCGTTTTGAGTCAGGATCAAACTCCCGCCTTTTCGCCATCATCCTGCGCGCTGCTGCTGCTGCTGCTGCTATTTAAACATGATGTGGAGGTGCCAGAGCGACCTGATGAAGGAGCAGCACGACGAAAGCAAGTGATTCCAAATAAACCTGTTTAACTATAACCTGGTGCTGTGGTTTTTTTTTAAAGCTCTATTTAAATAATCACATCATGCCCTGCTGAACCTGCCTCCATCACATTTCAGGACAATGTTTTCCAAACCAGTGCACTCGCCATCTCAAGACCAAATGATGATCGAGTTGGCGAAACTGGCCTGAGTGGATCGCTTAGCAGGAATGAGAATAAGTAAACAGAGGAAGACATTTGAGAAGGTAATTCGTGCCTATCAGCAAAAATACATCCCAGGACGTAGGAAAGATTCTCAAAGAGGGATGAGCCGATTGAGGTTAATCAAGTGTTATTCCGAGTCACCGAGATACACAGCACACAGAGAGACCCTTCGCTGCAACTCATAACCACGCTGACCAGATATCCAACATTAATCTAGTTCCATTTGCCAGCGTTTGGCCCATGTACATTTGAATCCTTCTAATTCATCTACCTATCTAGAAGCATCTTAAATGTTGTAATCGTACTAGTCTCCAGCACTTCCTTTGGCAGCTCATTCCGTACCTACACCGGCTTCTGCCAGAAAATATTGCCCCTTAGGTACCCTATAAATATTATTCCTCTCACGTTAAACTTATGTCCTCTAGTTTGAGAATCTCACGCTCTGGGAAAACTATTTTGGCTCCCCACCTGATCCATGTCCGACAAGATTTCATAAACCTGTATCACCTCAGCCTCCTTCACTCCAGGGAAAATTGCCCCAGCCTATACAGCCTCTCTGTACAGCTCAAACCCTCCAAGCTGGCAACATCCTTGTCAATCTTTTCGGACCCCTTTCAAGTTCCACAATGTATTAGCTTGAAAGAAAAAGCATCTAAAGAGGCCAAAGTCAGTGACGCATCTGAAGATTGGACTAAAGTCAGATGATAGCAAAGGAAGATTAAAAGAGAATAAAGATAGAAAAAGAAATGTGAAGACAAACTAATGAGGAATATATAAAATGACAGTTAGAGCTTCCTTAAATATCTAAAAAGTAAGACCGAGGTCAAAGTGAAGGTAAGCGCTTTAGAAAGGTCAGCTTTTGTTTGTCATTTCTATAAACGATTGAGATAAGAATATAGAAGGCATGGCTACTAAGGGAGAGGATGACACCAAGATTGATGGTGCAGTGGACAGTGAAGAGGTTTTCTAAGTTGCGAAAGAGATCGTGATCCATTGCGTCAATGGGCTGAGGAGTGGCAGATGGAGTTTAATTGGGATGCATGCAGGGAATTTCATTTTGGTAAAAGAAAGAAAGGCAAGACTTATACAAAGAAAGGCAGGGCGTTGGGTCCTGTTGCAGACCAGAGAGACCTACGGGTTCAGGTGCATACAAGTTTTTGTAATTTGCATCACATCTAGACAAGGAGGTTAAGAAGTTGGTTAGCACACTTGCTGTCATTTGCTCAGACTTTGAGTTTAGGAGTTGTCATGTTGTGTTGAGGTTGTGCGGGATTTGAAGGTATCGAACTGATTATTGATCCGAGCAGGTTGTAAAGTGACGAGTTTGAAGATGAGGTATGGCTTTACAGTTTGCACTGCGATTGACTGGAACATGCCAAGGACAGACAAATGGGCATGTGAGCGGGACACTGTGTTAAAATGACCGGTTTCGAGTAGGTCAAGGTCAAGCTTGCAGAGAGAATGAAGGGGTTCTGCAAAGAGGTCACCCAGTCTGCGTTTGGTTTCTCCAGTGTAGATGAGGTCAGATTGGGTGCAGGCTTGCTGTTTGTGGATGGATGGTGCGTGAGCGGCTGTGATGTGCAGCACTTGTTGTTTTGAATTGGAGGTAAGGACTTAGGAAGGAAGGCAGGAAGGAGAGAGTGAGTTTGAAAGTGTAACGCCTTGAAGGGGGGAAAAAAAAACAGAACGCATATCCAGAAAGAAACGATTCTTGATATCAGCAGTGAAATAGCAGTTGGTAGGCTCGCAATTTCGGCGCTGGCTTTAGCTCAGTAGTTACTTCGATTTCACTCAAATCCTCCTGGCCGCGAGTTCGCGTCCAGTAAACCACGGGCGCTGCCCGGCGTTTTATTCCTTCGGTAACTTGGCTTGTTTATCCCACCGGGAACTCGACACACTTTTCCAATAACGTTCATCCTGTCATTTCTCTCTTATTGCAATCTATGAACATAGATTGCGTATAAGATGTGTTGCTTTTCAAGTGGAACTGCCCAACGACAGCAGAAAGAGACCGTTAGCAACTTGGACGGGTCTTTTGGATCAAAGTTTAAGAAATTTAAAACGCTCCAACAGTAACACTATTTTCATACCTGAAACCACCTTGCTACAGTTCACGCCGGAGTTGCCGAGAAGGGGAGCTGCCTCCTCTCTCCCGTCTCAAAGCTGTCACTCTGTCTCAGTGGGCTCACTCATCCGTACATTTCACAGACACAGTCACGCTGGGATTATCGGCAGCTCAAAGACACGCTGGAAGTGCCAATTGGCAAAGAATGTGATTTTAAAAACCCGGCATTTTCGCAGAAGGAGGCTTTTTGCCCGACCGTTTTAGTCTCAGCTCTGTCAGCGTTTTGAGTCAGGATCAAACTCCCGCCTTTTCGCCATCATCCTGCGCTGCTGCTGCTGCTGCTGCTGCTATTTAAACATGATGTGGAGGTGCCAGAGCGACCTGATGAAGGAGCAGCACGACGAAAGCAAGTGATTCCAAATAAACCTGTTTAACTATAACCTGGTGCTGTGGTTTTTTTTTAAAGCTCTATTTAAATAATCACATCATGCCCTGCTGAACCTGCCTCCATCACATTTCAGGACAATGTTTTCCAAACCAGTGCACTCGCCATCTCAAGACCAAATGATGATCGAGTTGGCGAAACTGGCCTGAGTGGATCGCTTAGCAGGAATGAGAATAAGTAAACAGAGGAAGACATTTGAGAAGGTAATTCGTGCCTATCAGCAAAAATACATCCCAGGACGTAGGAAAGATTCTCAAAGAGGGATGAGCCGATTGAGGTTAATCAAGTGTTATTCCGAGTCACCGAGATACACAGCACACAGAGAGACCCTTCGCTGCAACTCATAACCACGCTGAGCAGATATCCAACATTAATCTAGTTCCATTTGCCAGCGTTTGGCCCATGTACATTTGAATCCTTCTAATTCATCTACCTATCTAGAAGCATCTTAAATGTTGTAATCGTACTAGTCTCCAGCACTTCCTTTGGCAGCTCATTCCGTACCTACACCGGCTTCTGCCAGAAAATATTGCCCCTTAGGTACCCTATAAATATTATTCCTCTCACGTTAAACTTATGTCCTCTAGTTTGAGAATCTCACGCTCTGGGAAAACTATTTTGGCTCCCCACCTGATCCATGTCCGACAAGATTTCATAAACCTGTATCACCTCAGCCTCCTTCACTCCAGGGAAAATTGCCCCAGCCTATACTGCCTCTCTGTACAGCTCAAACCCTCCAAGCTGGCAACATCCTTGTCAATCTTTTCGGACCCCTTTCAAGTTCCACAATGTATTAGCTTGAAAGAAAAAGCATCTAAAGAGGCCAAAGTCAGTGACGCATCTGAAGATTGGACTAAAGTCAGATGATAGCAAAGGAAGATTAAAAGAGAATAAAGATAGAAAAAGAAATGTGAAGACAAACTAATGAGGAATATATAAAATGACAGTTAGAGCTTCCTTAAATATCTAAAAAGTAAGACCGAGGTCAAAGTGAAGGTAAGCGCTTTAGAAAGGTCAGCTTTTGTTTGTCATTTCTATAAACGATTGAGATAAGAATATAGAAGGCATGGCTACTAAGGGAGAGGATGACACCAAGATTGATGGTGCAGTGGACAGTGAAGAGGTTTTCTAAGTTGCGAAAGAGATCGTGATCCATTGCGTCAATGGGCTGAGGAGTGGCAGATGGAGTTTAATTGGGATGCATGCAGGGAATTTCATTTTGGTAAAAGAAAGAAAGGCAAGACTTATACAAAGAAAGGCAGGGCGTTGGGTCCTGTTGCAGACCAGAGAGACCTACGGGTTCAGGTGCATACAAGTTTTTGTAATTTGCATCACATCTAGACAAGGAGGTTAAGAAGTTGGTTAGCACACTTGCTGTCATTTGCTCAGACTTTGAGTTTAGGAGTTGTCATGTTGTGTTGAGGTTGTGCGGGATTTGAAGGTATCGAACTGATTATTGATCCGAGCAGGTTGTAAAGTGACGAGTTTGAAGATGAGGTATGGCTTTACAGTTTGCACTGCGATTGACTGGAACATGCCAAGGACAGACAAATGGGCATGTGAGCGGGACACTGTGTTAAAATGACCGGTTTCGAGTAGGTCAAGGTCAAGCTTGCAGAGAGAATGAAGGGGTTCTGCAAAGAGGTCACCCAGTCTGCGTTTGGTTTCTCCAGTGTAGATGAGGTCAGATTGGGTGCAGGCTTGCTGTTTGTGGATGGATGGTGCGTGAGCGGCTGTGATGTGCAGCACTTGTTGTTTTGAATTGGAGGTAAGGACTTAGGAAGGAAGGCAGGAAGGAGAGAGTGAGTTTGAAAGTGTAACGCCTTGAAGGGGGGAAAAAAAAACAGAACGCATATCCAGAAAGAAACGATTCTTGATATCAGCAGTGAAATAGCAGTTGGTAGGCTCGCAATTTCGGCGCTGGCTTTAGCTCAGTAGTTACTTCGATTTCACTCAAATCCTCCTGGCCGCGAGTTCGCGTCCAGTTAACTACGGGCGCTGCCCGGCGTTTTATTCCTTCGGTAACTTGGCTTGTTTATCCCACCGGGAACTCGACACACTTTTCCAATAACGTTCATCCTGTCATTTCTCTCTTATTGCAATCTATGAACATAGATTGCGTATAAGATGTGTTGCTTTTCAAGTGGAACTGCCCAACGACAGCAGAAAGAGACCGTTAGCAACTTGGACGGGTCTTTTGGATCAAAGTTTAAGAAATTTAAAACGCTCCAACAGTAACACTATTTTCATACCTGAAACCACCTTGCTACAGTTCACGCCGGAGTTGCCGAGAAGGGGAGCTGCCTCCTCTCTCCCGTCTCAAAGCTGTCACTCTGTCTCAGTGGGCTCACTCATCCGTACATTTCACAGACACAGTCACGCTGGGATTATCGGCAGCTCAAAGACACGCTGGAAGTGCCAATTGGCAAAGAATGTGATTTTAAAAACCCGGCATTTTCGCAGAAGGAGGCTTTTTGCCCGACCGTTTTAGTCTCAGCTCTGTCAGCGTTTTGAGTCAGGATCAAACTCCCGCCTTTTCGCCATCATCCTGCGCGCTGCTGCTGCTGCTGCTGCTATTTAAACATGATGTGGAGGTGCCAGAGCGACCTGATGAAGGAGCAGCACGACGAAAGCAAGTGATTCCAAATAAACCTGTTTAACTATAACCTGGTGCTGTGGTTTTTTTTTAAAGCTCTATTTAAATAATCACATCATGCCCTGCTGAACCTGCCTCCATCACATTTCAGGACAATGTTTTCCAAACCAGTGCACTCGCCATCTCAAGACCAAATGATGATCGAGTTGGCGAAACTGGCCTGAGTGGATCGCTTAGCAGGAATGAGAATAAGTAAACAGAGGAAGACATTTGAGAAGGTAATTCGTGCCTATCAGCAAAAATACATCCCAGGACGTAGGAAAGATTCTCAAAGAGGGATGAGCCGATTGAGGTTAATCAAGTGTTATTCCGAGTCACGGAGATACACAGCACACAGAGAGACCCTTCGCTGCAACTCATAACCACGCTGACCAGATATCCAACATTAATCTAGTTCCATTTGCCAGCGTTTGGCCCATGTACATTTGAATCCTTCTAATTCATCTACCTATCTAGAAGCATCTTAAATGTTGTAATCGTACTAGTCTCCAGCACTTCCTTTGGCAGCTCATTCCGTACCTACACCGGCTTCTGCCAGAAAATATTGCCCCTTAGGTACCCTATAAATATTATTCCTCTCACGTTAAACTTATGTCCTCTAGTTTGAGAATCTCACGCTCTGGGAAAACTATTTTGGCTCCCCACCTGATCCATGTCCGACAAGATTTCATAAACCTGTATCACCTCAGCCTCCTTCACTCCAGGGAAAATTGCCCCAGCCTATACTGCCTCTCTGTACAGCTCAAACCCTCCAAGCTGGCAACATCCTTGTCAATCTTTTCGGACCCCTTTCAAGTTCCACAATGTATTAGCTTGAAAGAAAAAGCATCTAAAGAGGCCAAAGTCAGTGACGCATCTGAAGATTGGACTAAAGTCAGATGATAGCAAAGGAAGATTAAAAGAGAATAAAGATAGAAAAAGAAATGTGAAGACAAACTAATGAGGAATATATAAAATGACAGTTAGAGCTTCCTTAAATATCTAAAAAGTAAGACCGAGGTCAAAGTGAAGGTAAGCGCTTTAGAAAGGTCAGCTTTTGTTTGTCATTTCTATAAACGATTGAGATAAGAATATAGAAGGCATGGCTACTAAGGGAGAGGATGACACCAAGATTGATGGTGCAGTGGACAGTGAAGAGGTTTTCTAAGTTGCGAAAGAGATCGTGATCCATTGCGTCAATGGGCTGAGGAGTGGCAGATGGAGTTTAATTGGGATGCATGCAGGGAATTTCATTTTGGTAAAAGAAAGAAAGGCAAGACTTATACAAAGAAAGGCAGGGCGTTGGGTCCTGTTGCAGACCAGAGAGACCTACGGGTTCAGGTGCATACAAGTTTTTGTAATTTGCATCACATCTAGACAAGGAGGTTAAGAAGTTGGTTAGCACACTTGCTGTCATTTGCTCAGACTTTGAGTTTAGGAGTTGTCATGTTGTGTTGAGGTTGTGCGGGATTTGAAGGTATCGAACTGATTATTGATCCGAGCAGGTTGTAAAGTGACGAGTTTGAAGATGAGGTATGGCTTTACAGTTTGCACTGCGATTGACTGGAACATGCCAAGGACAGACAAATGGGCATGTGAGCGGGACACTGTGTTAAAATGACCGGTTTCGAGTAGGTCAAGGTCAAGCTTGCAGAGAGAATGAAGGGGTTCTGCAAAGAGGTCACCCAGTCTGCGTTTGGTTTCTCCAGTGTAGATGAGGTCAGATTGGGTGCAGGCTTGCTGTTTGTGGATGGATGGTGCGTGAGCGGCTGTGATGTGCAGCACTTGTTGTTTTGAATTGGAGGTAAGGACTTAGGAAGGAAGGCAGGAAGGAGAGAGTGAGTTTGAAAGTGTAACGCCTTGAAGGGGGGAAAAAAAAACAGAACGCATATCCAGAAAGAAACGATTCTTGATATCAGCAGTGAAATAGCAGTTGGTAGGCTCGCAATTTCGGCGCTGGCTTTAGCTCAGTAGTTACTTCGATTTCACTCAAATCCTCCTGGCCGCGAGTTCGCGTCCAGTTAACTACGGGCGCTGCCCGGCGTTTTATTCCTTCGGTAACTTGGCTTGTTTATCCCACCGGGAACTCGACACACTTTTCCAATAACGTTCATCCTGTCATTTCTCTCTTATTGCAATCTATGAACATAGATTGCGTATAAGATGTGTTGCTTTTCAAGTGGAACTGCCCAACGACAGCAGAAAGAGACCGTTAGCAACTTGGACGGGTCTTTTGGATCAAAGTTTAAGAAATTTAAAACGCTCCAACAGTAACACTATTTTCATACCTGAAACCACCTTGCTACAGTTCACGCCGGAGTTGCCGAGAAGGGGAGCTGCCTCCTCTCTCCCGTCTCAAAGCTGTCACTCTGTCTCAGTGGGCTCACTCATCCGTACATTTCACAGACACAGTCACGCTGGGATTATCGGCAGCTCAAAGACACGCTGGAAGTGCCAATTGGCAAAGAATGTGATTTTAAAAACCCGGCATTTTCGCAGAAGGAGGCTTTTTGCCCGACCGTTTTAGTCTCAGCTCTGTCAGCGTTTTGAGTCAGGATCAAACTCCCGCCTTTTCGCCATCATCCTGCGCGCTGCTGCTGCTGCTGCTGCTATTTAAACATGATGTGGAGGTGCCAGAGCGACCTGATGAAGGAGCAGCACGACGAAAGCAAGTGATTCCAAATAAACCTGTTTAACTATAACCTGGTGCTGTGGTTTTTTTTTAAAGCTCTATTTAAATAATCACATCATGCCCTGCTGAACCTGCCTCCATCACATTTCAGGACAATGTTTTCCAAACCAGTGCACTCGCCATCTCAAGACCAAATGATGATCGAGTTGGCGAAACTGGCCTGAGTGGATCGCTTAGCAGGAATGAGAATAAGTAAACAGAGGAAGACATTTGAGAAGGTAATTCGTGCCTATCAGCAAAAATACATCCCAGGACGTAGGAAAGATTCTCAAAGAGGGATGAGCCGATTGAGGTTAATCAAGTGTTATTCCGAGTCACCGAGATACACAGCACACAGAGAGACCCTTCGCTGCAACTCATAACCACGCTGAGCAGATATCCAACATTAATCTAGTTCCATTTGCCAGCGTTTGGCCCATGTACATTTGAATCCTTCTAATTCATCTACCTATCTAGAAGCATCTTAAATGTTGTAATCGTACTAGTCTCCAGCACTTCCTTTGGCAGCTCATTCCGTACCTACACCGGCTTCTGCCAGAAAATATTGCCCCTTAGGTACCCTATAAATATTATTCCTCTCACGTTAAACTTATGTCCTCTAGTTTGAGAATCTCACGCTCTGGGAAAACTATTTTGGCTCCCCACCTGATCCATGTCCGACAAGATTTCATAAACCTGTATCACCTCAGCCTCCTTCACTCCAGGGAAAATTGCCCCAGCCTATACAGCCTCTCTGTACAGCTCAAACCCTCCAAGCTGGCAACATCCTTGTCAATCTTTTCGGACCCCTTTCAAGTTCCACAATGTATTAGCTTGAAAGAAAAAGCATCTAAAGAGGCCAAAGTCAGTGACGCATCTGAAGATTGGACTAAAGTCAGATGATAGCAAAGGAAGATTAAAAGAGAATAAAGATAGAAAAAGAAATGTGAAGACAAACTAATGAGGAATGTATAAAATGACAGTTAGAGCTTCCTTAAATATCTAAAAAGTAAGACCGAGGTCAAAGTGAAGGTAAGCGCTTTAGAAAGGTCAGCTTTTGTTTGTCATTTCTATAAACGATTGAGATAAGAATATAGAAGGCATGGCTACTAAGGGAGAGGATGACACCAAGATTGATGGTGCAGTGGACAGTGAAGAGGTTTTCTAAGTTGCGAAAGAGATCGTGATCCATTGCGTCAATGGGCTGAGGAGTGGCAGATGGAGTTTAATTGGGATGCATGCAGGGAATTTCATTTTGGTAAAAGAAAGAAAGGCAAGACTTATACAAAGAAAGGCAGGGCGTTGGGTCCTGTTGCAGACCAGAGAGACCTACGGGTTCAGGTGCATACAAGTTTTTGTAATTTGCATCACATCTAGACAAGGAGGTTAAGAAGTTGGTTAGCACACTTGCTGTCATTTGCTCAGACTTTGAGTTTAGGAGTTGTCATGTTGTGTTGAGGTTGTGCGGGATTTGAAGGTATCGAACTGATTATTGATCCGAGCAGGTTGTAAAGTGACGAGTTTGAAGATGAGGTATGGCTTTACAGTTTGCACTGCGATTGACTGGAACATGCCAAGGACAGACAAATGGGCATGTGAGCGGGACACTGTGTTAAAATGACCGGTTTCGAGTAGGTCAAGGTCAAGCTTGCAGAGAGAATGAAGGGGTTCTGCAAAGAGGTCACCCAGTCTGCGTTTGGTTTCTCCAGTGTAGATGAGGTCAGATTGGGTGCAGGCTTGCTGTTTGTGGATGGATGGTGCGTGAGCGGCTGTGATGTGCAGCACTTGTTGTTTTGAATTGGAGGTAAGGACTTAGGAAGGAAGGCAGGAAGGAGAGCGTGAGTTTGAAAGTGTAACGCCTTGAAGGGGGAAAAAAAAACAGAACGCATATCCAGAAAGAAACGATTCTTGATATCAGCAGTGAAATAGCAGTTGGTAGGCTCGCAATTTCGGCGCTGGCTTTAGCTCAGTAGCTACTTCGATTTCACTCAAATCCTCCTGGCCGCGAGTTCGCGTCCAGTAAACCACGGGCGCTGCCCGGCGTTTTATTCCTTCGGTAACTTGGCTTGTTTATCCCACCGGGAACTCGACACACTTTTCCAATAACGTTCATCCTGTCATTTCTCTCTTATTGCAATCTATGAACATAGATTGCGTATAAGATGTGTTGCTTTTCAAGTGGAACTGCCCAACGACAGCAGAAAGAGACCGTTAGCAACTTGGACGGGTCTTTTGGATCAAAGTTTAAGAAATTTAAAACGCTCCAACAGTAACACTATTTTCATACCTGAAACCACCTTGCTACAGTTCACGCCGGAGTTGCCGAGAAGGGGAGCTGCCTCCTCTCTCCCGTCTCAAAGCTGTCACTCTGTCTCAGTGGGCTCACTCATCCGTACATTTCACAGACACAGTCACGCTGGGATTATCGGCAGCTCAAAGACACGCTGGAAGTGCCAATTGGCAAAGAATGTGATTTTAAAAACCCGGCATTTTCGCAGAAGGAGGCTTTTTGCCCGACCGTTTTAGTCTCAGCTCTGTCAGCGTTTTGAGTCAGGATCAAACTCCCGCCTTTTCGCCATCATCCTGCGCGCTGCTGCTGCTGCTGCTGCTATTTAAACATGATGTGGAGGTGCCAGAGCGACCTGATGAAGGAGCAGCACGACGAAAGCAAGTGATTCCAAATAAACCTGTTTAACTATAACCTGGTGCTGTGGTTTTTTTTTAAAGCTCTATTTAAATAATCACATCATGCCCTGCTGAACCTGCCTCCATCACATTTCAGGACAATGTTTTCCAAACCAGTGCACTCGCCATCTCAAGACCAAATGATGATCGAGTTGGCGAAACTGGCCTGAGTGGATCGCTTAGCAGGAATGAGAATAAGTAAACAGAGGAAGACATTTGAGAAGGTAATTCGTGCCTATCAGCAAAAATACATCCCAGGACGTAGGAAAGATTCTCAAAGAGGGATGAGCCGATTGAGGTTAATCAAGTGTTATTCCGAGTCACCGAGATACACAGCACACAGAGAGACCCTTCGCTGCAACTCATAACCACGCTGACCAGATATCCAACATTAATCTAGTTCCATTTGCCAGCGTTTGGCCCATGTACATTTGAATCCTTCTAATTCATCTACCTATCTAGAAGCATCTTAAATGTTGTAATCGTACTAGTCTCCAGCACTTCCTTTGGCAGCTCATTCCGTACCTACACCGGCTTCTGCCAGAAAATATTGCCCCTTAGGTACCCTATAAATATTATTCCTCTCACGTTAAACTTATGTCCTCTAGTTTGAGAATCTCACGCTCTGGGAAAACTATTTTGGCTCCCCACCTGATCCATGTCCGACAAGATTTCATAAACCTGTATCACCTCAGCCTCCTTCACTCCAGGGAAAATTGCCCCAGCCTATACTGCCTCTCTGTACAGCTCAAACCCTCCAAGCTGGCAACATCCTTGTCAATCTTTTCGGACCCCTTTCAAGTTCCACAATGTATTAGCTTGAAAGAAAAAGCATCTAAAGAGGCCAAAGTCAGTGACGCATCTGAAGATTGGACTAAAGTCAGATGATAGCAAAGGAAGATTAAAAGAGAATAAAGATAGAAAAAGAAATGTGAAGACAAACTAATGAGGAATATATAAAATGACAGTTAGAGCTTCCTTAAATATCTAAAAAGTAAGACCGAGGTCAAAGTGAAGGTAAGCGCTTTAGAAAGGTCAGCTTTTGTTTGTCATTTCTATAAACGATTGAGATAAGAATATAGAAGGCATGGCTACTAAGGGAGAGGATGACACCAAGATTGATGGTGCAGTGGACAGTGAAGAGGTTTTCTAAGTTGCGAAAGAGATCGTGATCCATTGCGTCAATGGGCTGAGGAGTGGCAGATGGAGTTTAATTGGGATGCATGCAGGGAATTTCATTTTGGTAAAAGAAAGAAAGGCAAGACTTATACAAAGAAAGGCAGGGCGTTGGGTCCTGTTGCAGACCAGAGAGACCTACGGGTTCAGGTGCATACAAGTTTTTGTAATTTGCATCACATCTAGACAAGGAGGTTAAGAAGTTGGTTAGCACACTTGCTGTCATTTGCTCAGACTTTGAGTTTAGGAGTTGTCATGTTGTGTTGAGGTTGTGCGGGATTTGAAGGTATCGAACTGATTATTGATCCGAGCAGGTTGTAAAGTGACGAGTTTGAAGATGAGGTATGGCTTTACAGTTTGCACTGCGATTGACTGGAACATGCCAAGGACAGACAAATGGGCATGTGAGCGGGACACTGTGTTAAAATGACCGGTTTCGAGTAGGTCAAGGTCAAGCTTGCAGAGAGAATGAAGGGGTTCTGCAAAGAGGTCACCCAGTCTGCGTTTGGTTTCTCCAGTGTAGATGAGGTCAGATTGGGTGCAGGCTTGCTGTTTGTGGATGGATGGTGCGTGAGCGGCTGTGATGTGCAGCACTTGTTGTTTTGAATTGGAGGTAAGGACTTAGGAAGGAAGGCAGGAAGGAGAGAGTGAGTTTGAAAGTGTAACGCCTTGAAGGGGGGAAAAAAAAACAGAACGCATATCCAGAAAGAAACGATTCTTGATATCAGCAGTGAAATAGCAGTTGGTAGGCTCGCAATTTCGGCGCTGGCTTTAGCTCAGTAGTTACTTCGATTTCACTCAAATCCTCCTGGCCGCGAGTTCGCGTCCAGTTAACTACGGGCGCTGCCCGGCGTTTTATTCCTTCGGTAACTTGGCTTGTTTATCCCACCGGGAACTCGACACACTTTTCCAATAACGTTCATCCTGTCATTTCTCTCTTATTGCAATCTATGAACATAGATTGCGTATAAGATGTGTTGCTTTTCAAGTGGAACTGCCCAACGACAGCAGAAAGAGACCGTTAGCAACTTGGACGGGTCTTTTGGATCAAAGTTTAAGAAATTTAAAACGCTCCAACAGTAACACTATTTTCATACCTGAAACCACCTTGCTACAGTTCACGCCGGAGTTGCCGAGAAGGGGAGCTGCCTCCTCTCTCCCGTCTCAAAGCTGTCACTCTGTCTCAGTGGGCTCACTCATCCGTACATTTCACAGACACAGTCACGCTGGGATTATCGGCAGCTCAAAGACACGCTGGAAGTGCCAATTGGCAAAGAATGTGATTTTAAAAACCCGGCATTTTCGCAGAAGGAGGCTTTTTGCCCGACCGTTTTAGTCTCAGCTCTGTCAGCGTTTTGAGTCAGGATCAAACTCCCGCCTTTTCGCCATCATCCTGCGCGCTGCTGCTGCTGCTGCTGCTGCTGCTATTTAAACATGATGTGGAGGTGCCAGAGCGACCTGATGAAGGAGCAGCACGACGAAAGCAAGTGATTCCAAATAAACCTGTTTAACTATAACCTGGTGCTGTGGTTTTTTTTTAAAGCTCTATTTAAATAATCACATCATGCCCTGCTGAACCTGCCTCCATCACATTTCAGGACAATGTTTTCCAAACCAGTGCACTCGCCATCTCAAGACCAAATGATGATCGAGTTGGCGAAACTGGCCTGAGTGGATCGCTTAGCAGGAATGAGAATAAGTAAACAGAGGAAGACATTTGAGAAGGTAATTCGTGCCTATCAGCAAAAATACATCCCAGGACGTAGGAAAGATTCTCAAAGAGGGATGAGCCGATTGAGGTTAATCAAGTGTTATTCCGAGTCACCGAGATACACAGCACACAGAGAGACCCTTCGCTGCAACTCATAACCACGCTGAGCAGATATCCAACATTAATCTAGTTCCATTTGCCAGCGTTTGGCCCATGTACATTTGAATCCTTCTAATTCATCTACCTATCTAGAAGCATCTTAAATGTTGTAATCGTACTAGTCTCCAGCACTTCCTTTGGCAGCTCATTCCGTACCTACACCGGCTTCTGCCAGAAAATATTGCCCCTTAGGTACCCTATAAATATTATTCCTCTCACGTTAAACTTATGTCCTCTAGTTTGAGAATCTCACGCTCTGGGAAAACTATTTTGGCTCCCCACCTGATCCATGTCCGACAAGATTTCATAAACCTGTATCACCTCAGCCTCCTTCACTCCAGGGAAAATTGCCCCAGCCTATACTGCCTCTCTGTACAGCTCAAACCCTCCAAGCTGGCAACATCCTTGTCAATCTTTTCGGACCCCTTTCAAGTTCCACAATGTATTAGCTTGAAAGAAAAAGCATCTAAAGAGGCCAAAGTCAGTGACGCATCTGAAGATTGGACTAAAGTCAGATGATAGCAAAGGAAGATTAAAAGAGAATAAAGATAGAAAAAGAAATGTGAAGACAAACTAATGAGGAATATATAAAATGACAGTTAGAGCTTCCTTAAATATCTAAAAAGTAAGACCGAGGTCAAAGTGAAGGTAAGCGCTTTAGAAAGGTCAGCTTTTGTTTGTCATTTCTATAAACGATTGAGATAAGAATATAGAAGGCATGGCTACTAAGGGAGAGGATGACACCAAGATTGATGGTGCAGTGGACAGTGAAGAGGTTTTCTAAGTTGCGAAAGAGATCGTGATCCATTGCGTCAATGGGCTGAGGAGTGGCAGATGGAGTTTAATTGGGATGCATGCAGGGAATTTCATTTTGGTAAAAGAAAGAAAGGCAAGACTTATACAAAGAAAGGCAGGGCGTTGGGTCCTGTTGCAGACCAGAGAGACCTACGGGTTCAGGTGCATACAAGTTTTTGTAATTTGCATCACATCTAGACAAGGAGGTTAAGAAGTTGGTTAGCACACTTGCTGTCATTTGCTCAGACTTTGAGTTTAGGAGTTGTCATGTTGTGTTGAGGTTGTGCGGGATTTGAAGGTATCGAACTGATTATTGATCCGAGCAGGTTGTAAAGTGACGAGTTTGAAGATGAGGTATGGCTTTACAGTTTGCACTGCGATTGACTGGAACGTGCCAAGGACAGACAAATGGGCATGTGAGCGGGACACTGTGTTAAAATGACCGGTTTCGAGTAGGTCAAGGTCAAGCTTGCAGAGAGAATGAAGGGGTTCTGCAAAGAGGTCACCCAGTCTGCGTTTGGTTTCTCCAGTGTAGATGAGGTCAGATTGGGTGCAGGCTTGCTGTTTGTGGATGGATGGTGCGTGAGCGGCTGTGATGTGCAGCACTTGTTGTTTTGAATTGGAGGTAAGGACTTAGGAAGGAAGGCAGGAAGGAGAGAGTGAGTTTGAAAGTGTAACGCCTTGAAGGGGGGAAAAAAAAACAGAACGCATATCCAGAAAGAAACGATTCTTGATATCAGCAGTGAAATAGCAGTTGGTAGGCTCGCAATTTCGGCGCTGGCTTTAGCTCAGTAGTTACTTCGATTTCACTCAAATCCTCCTGGCCGCGAGTTCGCGTCCAGTTAACTACGGGCGCTGCCCGGCGTTTTATTCCTTCGGTAACTTGGCTTGTTTATCCCACCGGGAACTCGACACACTTTTCCAATAACGTTCATCCTGTCATTTCTCTCTTATTGCAATCTATGAACATAGATTGCGTATAAGATGTGTTGCTTTTCAAGTGGAACTGCCCAACGACAGCAGAAAGAGACCGTTAGCAACTTGGACGGGTCTTTTGGATCAAAGTTTAAGAAATTTAAAACGCTCCAACAGTAACACTATTTTCATACCTGAAACCACCTTGCTACAGTTCACGCCGGAGTTGCCGAGAAGGGGAGCTGCCTCCTCTCTCCCGTCTCAAAGCTGTCACTCTGTCTCAGTGGGCTCACTCATCCGTACATTTCACAGACACAGTCACGCTGGGATTATCGGCAGCTCAAAGACACGCTGGAAGTGCCAATTGGCAAAGAATGTGATTTTAAAAACCCGGCATTTTCGCAGAAGGAGGCTTTTTGCCCGACCGTTTTAGTCTCAGCTCTGTCAGCGTTTTGAGTCAGGATCAAACTCCCGCCTTTTCGCCATCATCCTGCGCGCTGCTGCTGCTGCTGCTGCTATTTAAACATGATGTGGAGGTGCCAGAGCGACCTGATGAAGGAGCAGCACGACGAAAGCAAGTGATTCCAAATAAACCTGTTTAACTATAACCTGGTGCTGTGGTTTTTTTTTAAAGCTCTATTTAAATAATCACATCATGCCCTGCTGAACCTGCCTCCATCACATTTCAGGACAATGTTTTCCAAACCAGTGCACTCGCCATCTCAAGACCAAATGATGATCGAGTTGGCGAAACTGGCCTGAGTGGATCGCTTAGCAGGAATGAGAATAAGTAAACAGAGGAAGACATTTGAGAAGGTAATTCGTGCCTATCAGCAAAAATACATCCCAGGACGTAGGAAAGATTCTCAAAGAGGGATGAGCCGATTGAGGTTAATCAAGTGTTATTCCGAGTCACCGAGATACACAGCACACAGAGAGACCCTTCGCTGCAACTCATAACCACGCTGACCAGATATCCAACATTAATCTAGTTCCATTTGCCAGCGTTTGGCCCATGTACATTTGAATCCTTCTAATTCATCTACCTATCTAGAAGCATCTTAAATGTTGTAATCGTACTAGTCTCCAGCACTTCCTTTGGCAGCTCATTCCGTACCTACACCGGCTTCTGCCAGAAAATATTGCCCCTTAGGTACCCTATAAATATTATTCCTCTCACGTTAAACTTATGTCCTCTAGTTTGAGAATCTCACGCTCTGGGAAAACTATTTTGGCTCCCCACCTGATCCATGTCCGACAAGATTTCATAAACCTGTATCACCTCAGCCTCCTTCACTCCAGGGAAAATTGCCCCAGCCTATACAGCCTCTCTGTACAGCTCAAACCCTCCAAGCTGGCAACATCCTTGTCAATCTTTTCGGACCCCTTTCAAGTTCCACAATGTATTAGCTTGAAAGAAAAAGCATCTAAAGAGGCCAAAGTCAGTGACGCATCTGAAGATTGGACTAAAGTCAGATGATAGCAAAGGAAGATTAAAAGAGAATAAAGATAGAAAAAGAAATGTGAAGACAAACTAATGAGGAATATATAAAATGACAGTTAGAGCTTCCTTAAATATCTAAAAAGTAAGACCGAGGTCAAAGTGAAGGTAAGCGCTTTAGAAAGGTCAGCTTTTGTTTGTCATTTCTATAAACGATTGAGATAAGAATATAGAAGGCATGGCTACTAAGGGAGAGGATGACACCAAGATTGATGGTGCAGTGGACAGTGAAGAGGTTTTCTAAGTTGCGAAAGAGATCGTGATCCATTGCGTCAATGGGCTGAGGAGTGGCAGATGGAGTTTAATTGGGATGCATGCAGGGAATTTCATTTTGGTAAAAGAAAGAAAGGCAAGACTTATACAAAGAAAGGCAGGGCGTTGGGTCCTGTTGCAGACCAGAGAGACCTACGGGTTCAGGTGCATACAAGTTTTTGTAATTTGCATCACATCTAGACAAGGAGGTTAAGAAGTTGGTTAGCACACTTGCTGTCATTTGCTCAGACTTTGAGTTTAGGAGTTGTCATGTTGTGTTGAGGTTGTGCGGGATTTGAAGGTATCGAACTGATTATTGATCCGAGCAGGTTGTAAAGTGACGAGTTTGAAGATGAGGTATGGCTTTACAGTTTGCACTGCGATTGACTGGAACATGCCAAGGACAGACAAATGGGCATGTGAGCGGGACACTGTGTTAAAATGACCGGTTTCGAGTAGGTCAAGGTCAAGCTTGCAGAGAGAATGAAGGGGTTCTGCAAAGAGGTCACCCAGTCTGCGTTTGGTTTCTCCAGTGTAGATGAGGTCAGATTGGGTGCAGGCTTGCTGTTTGTGGATGGATGGTGCGTGAGCGGCTGTGATGTGCAGCACTTGTTGTTTTGAATTGGAGGTAAGGACTTAGGAAGGAAGGCAGGAAGGAGAGCGTGAGTTTGAAAGTGTAACGCCTTGAAGGGGGGAAAAAAAAACAGAACGCATATCCAGAAAGAAACGATTCTTGATATCAGCAGTGAAATAGCAGTTGGTAGGCTCGCAATTTCGGCGCTGGCTTTAGCTCAGTAGCTACTTCGATTTCACTCAAATCCTCCTGGCCGCGAGTTCGCGTCCAGTAAACCACGGGCGCTGCCCGGCGTTTTATTCCTTCGGTAACTTGGCTTGTTTATCCCACCGGGAACTCGACACACTTTTCCAATAACGTTCATCCTGTCATTTCTCTCTTATTGCAATCTATGAACATAGATTGCGTATAAGATGTGTTGCTTTTCAAGTGGAACTGCCCAACGACAGCAGAAAGAGACCGTTAGCAACTTGGACGGGTCTTTTGGATCAAAGTTTAAGAAATTTAAAACGCTCCAACAGTAACACTATTTTCATACCTGAAACCACCTTGCTACAGTTCACGCCGGAGTTGCCGAGAAGGGGAGCTGCCTCCTCTCTCCCGTCTCAAAGCTGTCACTCTGTCTCAGTGGGCTCACTCATCCGTACATTTCACAGACACAGTCACGCTGGGATTATCGGCAGCTCAAAGACACGCTGGAAGTGCCAATTGGCAAAGAATGTGATTTTAAAAACCCGGCATTTTCGCAGAAGGAGGCTTTTTGCCCGACCGTTTTAGTCTCAGCTCTGTCAGCGTTTTGAGTCAGGATCAAACTCCCGCCTTTTCGCCATCATCCTGCGCTGCTGCTGCTGCTGCTGCTATTTAAACATGATGTGGAGGTGCCAGAGCGACCTGATGAAGGAGCAGCACGACGAAAGCAAGTGATTCCAAATAAACCTGTTTAACTATAACCTGGTGCTGTGGTTTTTTTTTAAAGCTCTATTTAAATAATCACATCATGCCCTGCTGAACCTGCCTCCATCACATTTCAGGACAATGTTTTCCAAACCAGTGCACTCGCCATCTCAAGACCAAATGATGATCGAGTTGGCGAAACTGGCCTGAGTGGATCGCTTAGCAGGAATGAGAATAAGTAAACAGAGGAAGACATTTGAGAAGGTAATTCGTGCCTATCAGCAAAAATACATCCCAGGACGTAGGAAAGATTCTCAAAGAGGGATGAGCCGATTGAGGTTAATCAAGTGTTATTCCGAGTCACCGAGATACACAGCACACAGAGAGACCCTTCGCTGCAACTCATAACCACGCTGACCAGATATCCAACATTAATCTAGTTCCATTTGCCAGCGTTTGGCCCATGTACATTTGAATCCTTCTAATTCATCTACCTATCTAGAAGCATCTTAAATGTTGTAATCGTACTAGTCTCCAGCACTTCCTTTGGCAGCTCATTCCGTACCTACACCGGCTTCTGCCAGAAAATATTGCCCCTTAGGTACCCTATAAATATTATTCCTCTCACGTTAAACTTATGTCCTCTAGTTTGAGAATCTCACGCTCTGGGAAAACTATTTTGGCTCCCCACCTGATCCATGTCCGACAAGATTTCATAAACCTGTATCACCTCAGCCTCCTTCACTCCAGGGAAAATTGCCCCAGCCTATACTGCCTCTCTGTACAGCTCAAACCCTCCAAGCTGGCAACATCCTTGTCAATCTTTTCGGACCCCTTTCAAGTTCCACAATGTATTAGCTTGAAAGAAAAAGCATCTAAAGAGGCCAAAGTCAGTGACGCATCTGAAGATTGGACTAAAGTCAGATGATAGCAAAGGAAGATTAAAAGAGAATAAAGATAGAAAAAGAAATGTGAAGACAAACTAATGAGGAATATATAAAATGACAGTTAGAGCTTCCTTAAATATCTAAAAAGTAAGACCGAGGTCAAAGTGAAGGTAAGCGCTTTAGAAAGGTCAGCTTTTGTTTGTCATTTCTATAAACGATTGAGATAAGAATATAGAAGGCATGGCTACTAAGGGAGAGGATGACACCAAGATTGATGGTGCAGTGGACAGTGAAGAGGTTTTCTAAGTTGCGAAAGAGATCGTGATCCATTGCGTCAATGGGCTGAGGAGTGGCAGATGGAGTTTAATTGGGATGCATGCAGGGAATTTCATTTTGGTAAAAGAAAGAAAGGCAAGACTTATACAAAGAAAGGCAGGGCGTTGGGTCCTGTTGCAGACCAGAGAGACCTACGGGTTCAGGTGCATACAAGTTTTTGTAATTTGCATCACATCTAGACAAGGAGGTTAAGAAGTTGGTTAGCACACTTGCTGTCATTTGCTCAGACTTTGAGTTTAGGAGTTGTCATGTTGTGTTGAGGTTGTGCGGGATTTGAAGGTATCGAACTGATTATTGATCCGAGCAGGTTGTAAAGTGACGAGTTTGAAGATGAGGTATGGCTTTACAGTTTGCACTGCGATTGACTGGAACATGCCAAGGACAGACAAATGGGCATGTGAGCGGGACACTGTGTTAAAATGACCGGTTTCGAGTAGGTGAAGGTCAAGCTTGCAGAGAGAATGAAGGGGTTCTGCAAAGAGGTCACCCAGTCTGCGTTTGGTTTCTCCAGTGTAGATGAGGTCAGATTGGGTGCAGGCTTGCTGTTTGTGGATGGATGGTGCGTGAGCGGCTGTGATGTGCAGCACTTGTTGTTTTGAATTGGAGGTAAGGACTTAGGAAGGAAGGCAGGAAGGAGAGAGTGAGTTTGAAAGTGTAACGCCTTGAAGGGGGGAAAAAAAAACAGAACGCATATCCAGAAAGAAACGATTCTTGATATCAGCAGTGAAATAGCAGTTGGTAGGCTCGCAATTTCGGCGCTGGCTTTAGCTCAGTAGTTACTTCGATTTCACTCAAATCCTCCTGGCCGCGAGTTCGCGTCCAGTTAACTACGGGCGCTGCCCGGCGTTTTATTCCTTCGGTAACTTGGCTTGTTTATCCCACCGGGAACTCGACACACTTTTCCAATAACGTTCATCCTGTCATTTCTCTCTTATTGCAATCTATGAACATAGATTGCGTATAAGATGTGTTGCTTTTCAAGTGGAACTGCCCAACGACAGCAGAAAGAGACCGTTAGCAACTTGGACGGGTCTTTTGGATCAAAGTTTAAGAAATTTAAAACGCTCCAACAGTAACACTATTTTCATACCTGAAACCACCTTGCTACAGTTCACGCCGGAGTTGCCGAGAAGGGGAGCTGCCTCCTCTCTCCCGTCTCAAAGCTGTCACTCTGTCTCAGTGGGCTCACTCATCCGTACATTTCACAGACACAGTCACGCTGGGATTATCGGCAGCTCAAAGACACGCTGGAAGTGCCAATTGGCAAAGAATGTGATTTTAAAAACCCGGCATTTTCGCAGAAGGAGGCTTTTTGCCCGACCGTTTTAGTCTCAGCTCTGTCAGCGTTTTGAGTCAGGATCAAACTCCCGCCTTTTCGCCATCATCCTGCGCGCTGCTGCTGCTGCGGCTGCTATTTAAACATGATGTGGAGGTGCCAGAGCGACCTGATGAAGGAGCAGCACGACGAAAGCAAGTGATTCCAAATAAACCTGTTTAACTATAACCTGGTGCTGTGGTTTTTTTTTAAAGCTCTATTTAAATAATCACATCATGCCCTGCTGAACCTGCCTCCATCACATTTCAGGACAATGTTTTCCAAACCAGTGCACTCGCCATCTCAAGACCAAATGATGATCGAGTTGGCGAAACTGGCCTGAGTGGATCGCTTAGCAGGAATGAGAATAAGTAAACAGAGGAAGACATTTGAGAAGGTAATTCGTGCCTATCAGCAAAAATACATCCCAGGACGTAGGAAAGATTCTCAAAGAGGGATGAGCCGATTGAGGTTAATCAAGTGTTATTCCGAGTCACGGAGATACACAGCACACAGAGAGACCCTTCGCTGCAACTCATAACCACGCTGACCAGATATCCAACATTAATCTAGTTCCATTTGCCAGCGTTTGGCCCATGTACATTTGAATCCTTCTAATTCATCTACCTATCTAGAAGCATCTTAAATGTTGTAATCGTACTAGTCTCCAGCACTTCCTTTGGCAGCTCATTCCGTACCTACACCGGCTTCTGCCAGAAAATATTGCCCCTTAGGTACCCTATAAATATTATTCCTCTCACGTTAAACTTATGTCCTCTAGTTTGAGAATCTCACGCTCTGGGAAAACTATTTTGGCTCCCCACCTGATCCATGTCCGACAAGATTTCATAAACCTGTATCACCTCAGCCTCCTTCACTCCAGGGAAAATTGCCCCAGCCTATACAGCCTCTCTGTACAGCTCAAACCCTCCAAGCTGGCAACATCCTTGTCAATCTTTTCGGACCCCTTTCAAGTTCCACAATGTATTAGCTTGAAAGAAAAAGCATCTAAAGAGGCCAAAGTCAGTGACGCATCTGAAGATTGGACTAAAGTCAGATGATAGCAAAGGAAGATTAAAAGAGAATAAAGATAGAAAAAGAAATGTGAAGACAAACTAATGAGGAATGTATAAAATGACAGTTAGAGCTTCCTTAAATATCTAAAAAGTAAGACCGAGGTCAAAGTGAAGGTAAGCGCTTTAGAAAGGTCAGCTTTTGTTTGTCATTTCTATAAACGATTGAGATAAGAATATAGAAGGCATGGCTACTAAGGGAGAGGATGACACCAAGATTGATGGTGCAGTGGACAGTGAAGAGGTTTTCTAAGTTGCGAAAGAGATCGTGATCCATTGCGTCAATGGGCTGAGGAGTGGCAGATGGAGTTTAATTGGGATGCATGCAGGGAATTTCATTTTGGTAAAAGAAAGAAAGGCAAGACTTATACAAAGAAAGGCAGGGCGTTGGGTCCTGTTGCAGACCAGAGAGACCTACGGGTTCAGGTGCATACAAGTTTTTGTAATTTGCATCACATCTAGACAAGGAGGTTAAGAAGTTGGTTAGCACACTTGCTGTCATTTGCTCAGACTTTGAGTTTAGGAGTTGTCATGTTGTGTTGAGGTTGTGCGGGATTTGAAGGTATCGAACTGATTATTGATCCGAGCAGGTTGTAAAGTGACGAGTTTGAAGATGAGGTATGGCTTTACAGTTTGCACTGCGATTGACTGGAACATGCCAAGGACAGACAAATGGGCATGTGAGCGGGACACTGTGTTAAAATGACCGGTTTCGAGTAGGTCAAGGTCAAGCTTGCAGAGAGAATGAAGGGGTTCTGCAAAGAGGTCACCCAGTCTGCGTTTGGTTTCTCCAGTGTAGATGAGGTCAGATTGGGTGCAGGCTTGCTGTTTGTGGATGGATGGTGCGTGAGCGGCTGTGATGTGCAGCACTTGTTGTTTTGAATTGGAGGTAAGGACTTAGGAAGGAAGGCAGGAAGGAGAGAGTGAGTTTGAAAGTGTAACGCCTTGAAGGGGGGAAAAAAAAACAGAACGCATATCCAGAAAGAAACGATTCTTGATATCAGCAGTGAAATAGCAGTTGGTAGGCTCGCAATTTCGGCGCTGGCTTTAGCTCAGTAGTTACTTCGATTTCACTCAAATCCTCCTGGCCGCGAGTTCGCGTCCAGTTAACTACGGGCGCTGCCCGGCGTTTTATTCCTTCGGTAACTTGGCTTGTTTATCCCACCGGGAACTCGACACACTTTTCCAATAACGTTCATCCTGTCATTTCTCTCTTATTGCAATCTATGAACATAGATTGCGTATAAGATGTGTTGCTTTTCAAGTGGAACTGCCCAACGACAGCAGAAAGAGACCGTTAGCAACTTGGACGGGTCTTTTGGATCAAAGTTTAAGAAATTTAAAACGCTCCAACAGTAACACTATTTTCATACCTGAAACCACCTTGCTACAGTTCACGCCGGAGTTGCCGAGAAGGGGAGCTGCCTCCTCTCTCCCGTCTCAAAGCTGTCACTCTGTCTCAGTGGGCTCACTCATCCGTACATTTCACAGACACAGTCACGCTGGGATTATCGGCAGCTCAAAGACACGCTGGAAGTGCCAATTGGCAAAGAATGTGATTTTAAAAACCCGGCATTTTCGCAGAAGGAGGCTTTTTGCCCGACCGTTTTAGTCTCAGCTCTGTCAGCGTTTTGAGTCAGGATCAAACTCCCGCCTTTTCGCCATCATCCTGCGCGCTGCTGCTGCTGCGGCTGCTATTTAAACATGATGTGGAGGTGCCAGAGCGACCTGATGAAGGAGCAGCACGACGAAAGCAAGTGATTCCAAATAAACCTGTTTAACTATAACCTGGTGCTGTGGTTTTTTTTTAAAGCTCTATTTAAATAATCACATCATGCCCTGCTGAACCTGCCTCCATCACATTTCAGGACAATGTTTTCCAAACCAGTGCACTCGCCATCTCAAGACCAAATGATGATCGAGTTGGCGAAACTGGCCTGAGTGGATCGCTTAGCAGGAATGAGAATAAGTAAACAGAGGAAGACATTTGAGAAGGTAATTCGTGCCTATCAGCAAAAATACATCCCAGGACGTAGGAAAGATTCTCAAAGAGGGATGAGCCGATTGAGGTTAATCAAGTGTTATTCCGAGTCACGGAGATACACAGCACACAGAGAGACCCTTCGCTGCAACTCATAACCACGCTGACCAGATATCCAACATTAATCTAGTTCCATTTGCCAGCGTTTGGCCCATGTACATTTGAATCCTTCTAATTCATCTACCTATCTAGAAGCATCTTAAATGTTGTAATCGTACTAGTCTCCAGCACTTCCTTTGGCAGCTCATTCCGTACCTACACCGGCTTCTGCCAGAAAATATTGCCCCTTAGGTACCCTATAAATATTATTCCTCTCACGTTAAACTTATGTCCTCTAGTTTGAGAATCTCACGCTCTGGGAAAACTATTTTGGCTCCCCACCTGATCCATGTCCGACAAGATTTCATAAACCTGTATCACCTCAGCCTCCTTCACTCCAGGGAAAATTGCCCCAGCCTATACAGCCTCTCTGTACAGCTCAAACCCTCCAAGCTGGCAACATCCTTGTCAATCTTTTCGGACCCCTTTCAAGTTCCACAATGTATTAGCTTGAAAGAAAAAGCATCTAAAGAGGCCAAAGTCAGTGACGCATCTGAAGATTGGACTAAAGTCAGATGATAGCAAAGGAAGATTAAAAGAGAATAAAGATAGAAAAAGAAATGTGAAGACAAACTAATGAGGAATGTATAAAATGACAGTTAGAGCTTCCTTAAATATCTAAAAAGTAAGACCGAGGTCAAAGTGAAGGTAAGCGCTTTAGAAAGGTCAGCTTTTGTTTGTCATTTCTATAAACGATTGAGATAAGAATATAGAAGGCATGGCTACTAAGGGAGAGGATGACACCAAGATTGATGGTGCAGTGGACAGTGAAGAGGTTTTCTAAGTTGCGAAAGAGATCGTGATCCATTGCGTCAATGGGCTGAGGAGTGGCAGATGGAGTTTAATTGGGATGCATGCAGGGAATTTCATTTTGGTAAAAGAAAGAAAGGCAAGACTTATACAAAGAAAGGCAGGGCGTTGGGTCCTGTTGCAGACCAGAGAGACCTACGGGTTCAGGTGCATACAAGTTTTTGTAATTTGCATCACATCTAGACAAGGAGGTTAAGAAGTTGGTTAGCACACTTGCTGTCATTTGCTCAGACTTTGAGTTTAGGAGTTGTCGTGTTGTGTTGAGGTTGTGCGGGATTTGAAGGTATCGAACTGATTATTGATCCGAGCAGGTTGTAAAGTGACGAGTTTGAAGATGAGGTATGGCTTTACAGTTTGCACTGCGATTGACTGGAACATGCCAAGGACAGACAAATGGGCATGTGAGCGGGACACTGTGTTAAAATGACCGGTTTCGAGTAGGTCAAGGTCAAGCTTGCAGAGAGAATGAAGGGGTTCTGCAAAGAGGTCACCCAGTCTGCGTTTGGTTTCTCCAGTGTAGATGAGGTCAGATTGGGTGCAGGCTTGCTGTTTGTGGATGGATGGTGCGTGAGCGGCTGTGATGGCGAAACTGGCCTGAGTGGATCGCTTAGCAGGAATGAGAATAAGTAAACAGAGGAAGACATTTGAGAAGGTAATTCGTGCCTATCAGCAAAAATACATCCCAGGACGTAGGAAAGATTCTCAAAGAGGGATGAGCCGATTGAGGTTAATCAAGTGTTATTCCGAGTCACGGAGATACACAGCACACAGAGAGACCCTTCGCTGCAACTCATAACCACGCTGACCAGATATCCAACATTAATCTAGTTCCATTTGCCAGCGTTTGGCCCATGTACATTTGAATCCTTCTAATTCATCTACCTATCTAGAAGCATCTTAAATGTTGTAATCGTACTAGTCTCCAGCACTTCCTTTGGCAGCTCATTCCGTACCTACACCGGCTTCTGCCAGAAAATATTGCCCCTTAGGTACCCTATAAATATTATTCCTCTCACGTTAAACTTATGTCCTCTAGTTTGAGAATCTCACGCTCTGGGAAAACTATTTTGGCTCCCCACCTGATCCATGTCCGACAAGATTTCATAAACCTGTATCACCTCAGCCTCCTTCACTCCAGGGAAAATTGCCCCAGCCTATACTGCCTCTCTGTACAGCTCAAACCCTCCAAGCTGGCAACATCCTTGTCAATCTTTTCGGACCCCTTTCAAGTTCCACAATGTATTAGCTTGAAAGAAAAAGCATCTAAAGAGGCCAAAGTCAGTGACGCATCTGAAGATTGGACTAAAGTCAGATGATAGCAAAGGAAGATTAAAAGAGAATAAAGATAGAAAAAGAAATGTGAAGACAAACTAATGAGGAATATATAAAATGACAGTTAGAGCTTCCTTAAATATCTAAAAAGTAAGACCGAGGTCAAAGTGAAGGTAAGCGCTTTAGAAAGGTCAGCTTTTGTTTGTCATTTCTATAAACGATTGAGATAAGAATATAGAAGGCATGGCTACTAAGGGAGAGGATGACACCAAGATTGATGGTGCAGTGGACAGTGAAGAGGTTTTCTAAGTTGCGAAAGAGATCGTGATCCATTGCGTCAATGGGCTGAGGAGTGGCAGATGGAGTTTAATTGGGATGCATGCAGGGAATTTCATTTTGGTAAAAGAAAGAAAGGCAAGACTTATACAAAGAAAGGCAGGGCGTTGGGTCCTGTTGCAGACCAGAGAGACCTACGGGTTCAGGTGCATACAAGTTTTTGTAATTTGCATCACATCTAGACAAGGAGGTTAAGAAGTTGGTTAGCACACTTGCTGTCATTTGCTCAGACTTTGAGTTTAGGAGTTGTCATGTTGTGTTGAGGTTGTGCGGGATTTGAAGGTATCGAACTGATTATTGATCCGAGCAGGTTGTAAAGTGACGAGTTTGAAGATGAGGTATGGCTTTACAGTTTGCACTGCGATTGACTGGAACATGCCAAGGACAGACAAATGGGCATGTGAGCGGGACACTGTGTTAAAATGACCGGTTTCGAGTAGGTCAAGGTCAAGCTTGCAGAGAGAATGAAGGGGTTCTGCAAAGAGGTCACCCAGTCTGCGTTTGGTTTCTCCAGTGTAGATGAGGTCAGATTGGGTGCAGGCTTGCTGTTTGTGGATGGATGGTGCGTGAGCGGCTGTGATGTGCAGCACTTGTTGTTTTGAATTGGAGGTAAGGACTTAGGAAGGAAGGCAGGAAGGAGAGAGTGAGTTTGAAAGTGTAACGCCTTGAAGGGGGGAAAAAAAAACAGAACGCATATCCAGAAAGAAACGATTCTTGATATCAGCAGTGAAATAGCAGTTGGTAGGCTCGCAATTTCGGCGCTGGCTTTAGCTCAGTAGTTACTTCGATTTCACTCAAATCCTCCTGGCCGCGAGTTCGCGTCCAGTTAGCTACGGGCGCTGCCCGGCGTTTTATTCCTTCGGTAACTTGGCTTGTTTATCCCACCGGGAACTCGACACACTTTTCCAATAACGTTCATCCTGTCATTTCTCTCTTATTGCAATCTATGAACATAGATTGCGTATAAGATGTGTTGCTTTTCAAGTGGAACTGCCCAACGACAGCAGAAAGAGACCGTTAGCAACTTGGACGGGTCTTTTGGATCAAAGTTTAAGAAATTTAAAACGCTCCAACAGTAACACTATTTTCATACCTGAAACCACCTTGCTACAGTTCACGCCGGAGTTGCCGAGAAGGGGAGCTGCCTCCTCTCTCCCGTCTCAAAGCTGTCACTCTGTCTCAGTGGGCTCACTCATCCGTACATTTCACAGACACAGTCACGCTGGGATTATCGGCAGCTCAAAGACACGCTGGAAGTGCCAATTGGCAAAGAATGTGATTTTAAAAACCCGGCATTTTCGCAGAAGGAGGCTTTTTGCCCGACCGTTTTAGTCTCAGCTCTGTCAGCGTTTTGAGTCAGGATCAAACTCCCGCCTTTTCGCCATCATCCTGCGCGCTGCTGCTGCTGCTGCTGCTGCTGCTATTTAAACATGATGTGGAGGTGCCAGAGCGACCTGATGAAGGAGCAGCACGACGAAAGCAAGTGATTCCAAATAAACCTGTTTAACTATAACCTGGTGCTGTGGTTTTTTTTTAAAGCTCTATTTAAATAATCACATCATGCCCTGCTGAACCTGCCTCCATCACATTTCAGGACAATGTTTTCCAAACCAGTGCACTCGCCATCTCAAGACCAAATGATGATCGAGTTGGCGAAACTGGCCTGAGTGGATCGCTTAGCAGGAATGAGAATAAGTAAACAGAGGAAGACATTTGAGAAGGTAATTCGTGCCTATCAGCAAAAATACATCCCAGGACGTAGGAAAGATTCTCAAAGAGGGATGAGCCGATTGAGGTTAATCAAGTGTTATTCCGAGTCACGGAGATACACAGCACACAGAGAGACCCTTCGCTGCAACTCATAACCACGCTGACCAGATATCCAACATTAATCTAGTTCCATTTGCCAGCGTTTGGCCCATGTACATTTGAATCCTTCTAATTCATCTACCTATCTAGAAGCATCTTAAATGTTGTAATCGTACTAGTCTCCAGCACTTCCTTTGGCAGCTCATTCCGTACCTACACCGGCTTCTGCCAGAAAATATTGCCCCTTAGGTACCCTATAAATATTATTCCTCTCACGTTAAACTTATGTCCTCTAGTTTGAGAATCTCACGCTCTGGGAAAACTATTTTGGCTCCCCACCTGATCCATGTCCGACAAGATTTCATAAACCTGTATCACCTCAGCCTCCTTCACTCCAGGGAAAATTGCCCCAGCCTATACAGCCTCTCTGTACAGCTCAAACCCTCCAAGCTGGCAACATCCTTGTCAATCTTTTCGGACCCCTTTCAAGTTCCACAATGTATTAGCTTGAAAGAAAAAGCATCTAAAGAGGCCAAAGTCAGTGACGCATCTGAAGATTGGACTAAAGTCAGATGATAGCAAAGGAAGATTAAAAGAGAATAAAGATAGAAAAAGAAATGTGAAGACAAACTAATGAGGAATATATAAAATGACAGTTAGAGCTTCCTTAAATATCTAAAAAGTAAGACCGAGGTCAAAGTGAAGGTAAGCGCTTTAGAAAGGTCAGCTTTTGTTTGTCATTTCTATAAACGATTGAGATAAGAATATAGAAGGCATGGCTACTAAGGGAGAGGATGACACCAAGATTGATGGTGCAGTGGACAGTGAAGAGGTTTTCTAAGTTGCGAAAGAGATCGTGATCCATTGCGTCAATGGGCTGAGGAGTGGCAGATGGAGTTTAATTGGGATGCATGCAGGGAATTTCATTTTGGTAAAAGAAAGAAAGGCAAGACTTATACAAAGAAAGGCAGGGCGTTGGGTCCTGTTGCAGACCAGAGAGACCTACGGGTTCAGGTGCATACAAGTTTTTGTAATTTGCATCACATCTAGACAAGGAGGTTAAGAAGTTGGTTAGCACACTTGCTGTCATTTGCTCAGACTTTGAGTTTAGGAGTTGTCATGTTGTGTTGAGGTTGTGCGGGATTTGAAGGTATCGAACTGATTATTGATCCGAGCAGGTTGTAAAGTGACGAGTTTGAAGATGAGGTATGGCTTTACAGTTTGCACTGCGATTGACTGGAACATGCCAAGGACAGACAAATGGGCATGTGAGCGGGACACTGTGTTAAAATGACCGGTTTCGAGTAGGTCAAGGTCAAGCTTGCAGAGAGAATGAAGGGGTTCTGCAAAGAGGTCACCCAGTCTGCGTTTGGTTTCTCCAGTGTAGATGAGGTCAGATTGGGTGCAGGCTTGCTGTTTGTGGATGGATGGTGCGTGAGCGGCTGTGATGGCGAAACTGGCCTGAGTGGATCGCTTAGCAGGAATGAGAATAAGTAAACAGAGGAAGACATTTGAGAAGGTAATTCGTGCCTATCAGCAAAAATACATCCCAGGACGTAGGAAAGATTCTCAAAGAGGGATGAGCCGATTGAGGTTAATCAAGTGTTATTCCGAGTCACGGAGATACACAGCACACAGAGAGACCCTTCGCTGCAACTCATAACCACGCTGACCAGATATCCAACATTAATCTAGTTCCATTTGCCAGCGTTTGGCCCATGTACATTTGAATCCTTCTAATTCATCTACCTATCTAGAAGCATCTTAAATGTTGTAATCGTACTAGTCTCCAGCACTTCCTTTGGCAGCTCATTCCGTACCTACACCGGCTTCTGCCAGAAAATATTGCCCCTTAGGTACCCTATAAATATTATTCCTCTCACGTTAAACTTATGTCCTCTAGTTTGAGAATCTCACGCTCTGGGAAAACTATTTTGGCTCCCCACCTGATCCATGTCCGACAAGATTTCATAAACCTGTATCACCTCAGCCTCCTTCACTCCAGGGAAAATTGCCCCAGCCTATACAGCCTCTCTGTACAGCTCAAACCCTCCAAGCTGGCAACATCCTTGTCAATCTTTTCGGACCCCTTTCAAGTTCCACAATGTATTAGCTTGAAAGAAAAAGCATCTAAAGAGGCCAAAGTCAGTGACGCATCTGAAGATTGGACTAAAGTCAGATGATAGCAAAGGAAGATTAAAAGAGAATAAAGATAGAAAAAGAAATGTGAAGACAAACTAATGAGGAATATATAAAATGACAGTTAGAGCTTCCTTAAATATCTAAAAAGTAAGACCGAGGTCAAAGTGAAGGTAAGCGCTTTAGAAAGGTCAGCTTTTGTTTGTCATTTCTATAAACGATTGAGATAAGAATATAGAAGGCATGGCTACTAAGGGAGAGGATGACACCAAGATTGATGGTGCAGTGGACAGTGAAGAGGTTTTCTAAGTTGCGAAAGAGATCGTGATTCATTGCGTCAATGGGCTGAGGAGTGGCAGATGGAGTTTAATTGGGATGCATGCAGGGAATTTCATTTTGGTAAAAGAAAGAAAGGCAAGACTTATACAAAGAAAGGCAGGGCGTTGGGTCCTGTTGCAGACCAGAGAGACCTACGGGTTCAGGTGCATACAAGTTTTTGTAATTTGCATCACATCTAGACAAGGAGGTTAAGAAGTTGGTTAGCACACTTGCTGTCATTTGCTCAGACTTTGAGTTTAGGAGTTGTCGTGTTGTGTTGAGGTTGTGCGGGATTTGAAGGTATCGAACTGATTATTGATCCGAGCAGGTTGTAAAGTGACGAGTTTGAAGATGAGGTATGGCTTTACAGTTTGCACTGCGATTGACTGGAACATGCCAAGGACAGACAAATGGGCATGTGAGCGGGACACTGTGTTAAAATGACCGGTTTCGAGTAGGTCAAGGTCAAGCTTGCAGAGAGAATGAAGGGGTTCTGCAAAGAGGTCACCCAGTCTGCGTTTGGTTTCTCCAGTGTAGATGAGGTCAGATTGGGTGCAGGCTTGCTGTTTGTGGATGGATGGTGCGTGAGCGGCTGTGATGGCGAAACTGGCCTGAGTGGATCGCTTAGCAGGAATGAGAATAAGTAAACAGAGGAAGACATTTGAGAAGGTAATCGTGCCTATCAGCAAAAATACATCCCAGGACGTAGGAAAGATTCTCAAAGAGGGATGAGCCGATTGAGGTTAATCAAGTGTTATTCCGAGTCACGGAGATACACAGCACACAGAGAGACCCTTCGCTGCAACTCATAACCACGCTGACCAGATATCCAACATTAATCTAGTTCCATTTGCCAGCGTTTGGCCCATGTACATTTGAATCCTTCTAATTCATCTACCTATCTAGAAGCATCTTAAATGTTGTAATCGTACTAGTCTCCAGCACTTCCTTTGGCAGCTCATTCCGTACCTACACCGGCTTCTGCCAGAAAATATTGCCCCTTAGGTACCCTATAAATATTATTCCTCTCACGTTAAACTTATGTCCTCTAGTTTGAGAATCTCACGCTCTGGGAAAACTATTTTGGGCTCCCCACCTGATCCATGTCCGACAAGATTTCATAAACCTGTATCACCTCAGCCTCCTTCACTCCAGGGAAAATTGCCCCAGCCTATACAGCCTCTCTGTACAGCTCAAACCCTCCAAGCTGGCAACATCCTTGTCAATCTTTTCGGACCCCTTTCAAGTTCCACAATGTATTAGCTTGAAAGAAAAAGCATCTAAAGAGGCCAAAGTCAGTGACGCATCTGAAGATTGGACTAAAGTCAGATGATAGCAAAGGAAGATTAAAAGAGAATAAAGATAGAAAAAGAAATGTGAAGACAAACTAATGAGGAATATATAAAATGACAGTTAGAGCTTCCTTAAATATCTAAAAAGTAAGACCGAGGTCAAAGTGAAGGTAAGCGCTTTAGAAAGGTCAGCTTTTGTTTGTCATTTCTATAAACGATTGAGATAAGAATATAGAAGGCATGGCTACTAAGGGAGAGGATGACACCAAGATTGATGGTGCAGTGGACAGTGAAGAGGTTTTCTAAGTTGCGAAAGAGATCGTGATCATTGCGTCAATGGGCTGAGGAGTGGCAGATGGAGTTTAATTGGGATGCATGCAGGGAATTTCATTTTGGTAAAGAAAGAAAGGCAAGACTTATACAAAGAAAGGCAGGGCGTTGGGTCCTGTTGCAGACCAGAGAGACCTACGGGTTCAGGTGCATACAGTTTTTGTAATTTGCATCACATCTAGACAAGGAGGTTAAGAAGTTGGTTAGCACACTTGCTGTCATTTGCTCAGACTTTGAGTTTAGGAGTTGTCATGTTGTGTTGAGGTTGTGCGGGATTTGAAGGTATCGAACTGATTATTGATCCGAGCAGGTTGTAAAGTGACGAGTTTGAAGATGAGGTATGGCTTTACAGTTTGCACTGCGATTGACTGGAACATGCCAAGGACAGACAAATGGGCATGTGAGCGGGACACTGTGTTAAAATAACCGGTTTCGAGTAGGTCAAGGTCAAGCTTGCAGAGAGAATGAAGGGGTTCTGCAAAGAGGTCACCCAGTCTGCGTTTGGTTTCTCCAGTGTAGATGAGGTCAGATTGGGTGCAGGCTTGCAGTTTGTGGATGGATGGTGCGTGAGCGACTGTGATGGCGAAACTGGCCTGAGTGGATCGCTTAGCAGGAATGAGAATAAGTAAACAGAGGAAGACATTTGAGAAGGTAATTCGTGCCTATCAGCAAAAATACATCCCAGGACGTAGGAAAGATTCTCAAAGAGGGATGAGCCGATTGAGGTTAATCAAGTGTTATTCCGAGTCACGGAGATACACAGCACACAGAGAGACCCTTCGCTGCAACTCATAACCACGCTGACCAGATATCCAACATTAATCTAGTTCCATTTGCCAGCGTTTGGCCCATGTACATTTGAATCCTTCTAATTCATCTACCTATCTAGAAGCATCTTAAATGTTGTAATCGTACTAGTCTCCAGCACTTCCTTTGGCAGCTCATTCCGTACCTACACCGGCTTCTGCCAGAAAATATTGCCCCTTAGGTACCCTATAAATATTATTCCTCTCACGTTAAACTTATGTCCTCTAGTTTGAGAATCTCACGCTCTGGGAAAACTATTTTGGCTCCCCACCTGATCCATGTCCGACAAGATTTCATAAACCTGTATCACCTCAGCCTCCTTCACTCCAGGGAAAATTGCCCCAGCCTATACAGCCTCTCTGTACAGCTCAAACCCTCCAAGCTGGCAACATCCTTGTCAATCTTTTCGGACCCCTTTCAAGTTCCACAATGTATTAGCTTGAAAGAAAAAGCATCTAAAGAGGCCAAAGTCAGTGACGCATCTGAAGATTGGACTAAAGTCAGATGATAGCAAAGGAAGATTAAAAGAGAATAAAGATAGAAAAAGAAATGTGAAGACAAACTAATGAGGAATATATAAAATGACAGTTAGAGCTTCCTTAAATATCTAAAAAGTAAGACCGAGGTCAAAGTGAAGGTAAGCGCTTTAGAAAGGTCAGCTTTTGTTTGTCATTTCTATAAACGATTGAGATAAGAATATAGAAGGCATGGCTACTAAGGGAGAGGATGACACCAAGATTGATGGTGCAGTGGACAGTGAAGAGGTTTTCTAAGTTGCGAAAGAGATCGTGATCCATTGCGTCAATGGGCTGAGGAGTGGCAGATGGAGTTTAATTGGGATGCATGCAGGGAATTTCATTTTGGTAAAAGAAAGAAAGGCAAGACTTATACAAAGAAAGGCAGGGCGTTGGGTCCTGTTGCAGACCAGAGAGACCTACGGGTTCAGGTGCATACAAGTTTTTGTAATTTGCATCACATCTAGACAAGGAGGTTAAGAAGTTGGTTAGCACACTTGCTGTCATTTGCTCAGACTTTGAGTTTAGGAGTTGTCATGTTGTGTTGAGGTTGTGCGGGATTTGAAGGTATCGAACTGATTATTGATCCGAGCAGGTTGTAAAGTGACGAGTTTGAAGATGAGGTATGGCTTTACAGTTTGCACTGCGATTGACTGGAACATGCCAAGGACAGACAAATGGGCATGTGAGCGGGACACTGTGTTAAAATGACCGGTTTCGAGTAGGTCAAGGTCAAGCTTGCAGAGAGAATGAAGGGGTTCTGCAAAGAGGTCACCCAGTCTGCGTTTGGTTTCTCCAGTGTAGATGAGGTCAGATTGGGTGCAGGCTTGCTGTTTGTGGATGGATGGTGCGTGAGCGGCTGTGATGTGCAGCACTTGTTGTTTTGAATTGGAGGTAAGGACTTAGGAAGGAAGGCAGGAAGGAGAGAGTGAGTTTGAAAGTGTAACGCCTTGAAGGGGGGAAAAAAAAACAGAACGCATATCCAGAAAGAAACGATTCTTGATATCAGCAGTGAAATAGCAGTTGGTAGGCTCGCAATTTCGGCGCTGGCTTTAGCTCAGTAGTTACTTCGATTTCACTCAAATCCTCCTGGCCGCGAGTTCGCGTCCAGTTAACTACGGGCGCTGCCCGGCGTTTTATTCCTTCGGTAACTTGGCTTGTTTATCCCACCGGGAACTCGACACACTTTTCCAATAACGTTCATCCTGTCATTTCTCTCTTATTGCAATCTATGAACATAGATTGCGTATAAGATGTGTTGCTTTTCAAGTGGAACTGCCCAACGACAGCAGAAAGAGACCGTTAGCAACTTGGACGGGTCTTTTGGATCAAAGTTTAAGAAATTTAAAACGCTCCAACAGTAACACTATTTCATACCTGAAACCACCTTGCTACAGTTCACGCCGGAGTTGCCGAGAAGGGGAGCTGCCTCCTCTCTCCCGTCTCAAAGCTGTCACTCTGTCTCAGTGGGCTCACTCATCCGTACATTTCACAGACACAGTCACGCTGGGATTATCGGCAGCTCAAAGACACGCTGGAAGTGCCAATTGGCAAAGAATGTGATTTTAAAAACCCGGCATTTTCGCAGAAGGAGGCTTTTTGCCCGACCGTTTTAGTCTCAGCTCTGTCAGCGTTTTGAGTCAGGATCAAACTCCCGCCTTTTCGCCATCATCCTGCGCGCTGCTGCTGCTGCTGCTGCTGCTGCTATTTAAACATGATGTGGAGGTGCCAGAGCGACCTGATGAAGGAGCAGCACGACGAAAGCAAGTGATTCCAAATAAACCTGTTTAACTATAACCTGGTGCTGTGGTTTTTTTTTAAAGCTCTATTTAAATAATCACATCATGCCCTGCTGAACCTGCCTCCATCACATTTCAGGACAATGTTTTCCAAACCAGTGCACTCGCCATCTCAAGACCAAATGATGATCGAGTTGGCGAAACTGGCCTGAGTGGATCGCTTAGCAGGAATGAGAATAAGTAAACAGAGGAAGACATTTGAGAAGGTAATTCGTGCCTATCAGCAAAAATACATCCCAGGACGTAGGAAAGATTCTCAAAGAGGGATGAGCCGATTGAGGTTAATCAAGTGTTATTCCGAGTCACGGAGATACACAGCACACAGAGAGACCCTTCGCTGCAACTCATAACCACGCTGACCAGATATCCAACATTAATCTAGTTCCATTTGCCAGCGTTTGGCCCATGTACATTTGAATCCTTCTAATTCATCTACCTATCTAGAAGCATCTTAAATGTTGTAATCGTACTAGTCTCCAGCACTTCCTTTGGCAGCTCATTCCGTACCTACACCGGCTTCTGCCAGAAAATATTGCCCCTTAGGTACCCTATAAATATTATTCCTCTCACGTTAAACTTATGTCCTCTAGTTTGAGGACCTCACGCTCTGGGAAAACTATTTTGGCTCCCCACCTGATCCATGTCCGACAAGATTTCATAAACCTGTATCACCTCAGCCTCCTTCACTCCAGGGAAAATTGCCCCAGCCTATACAGCCTCTCTGTACAGCTCAAACCCTCCAAGCTGGCAACATCCTTGTCAATCTTTTCGGACCCCTTTCAAGTTCCACAATGTATTAGCTTGAAAGAAAAAGCATCTAAAGAGGCCAAAGTCAGTGACGCATCTGAAGATTGGACTAAAGTCAGATGATAGCAAAGGAAGATTAAAAGAGAATAAAGATAGAAAAAGAAATGTGAAGACAAACTAATGAGGAATATATAAAATGACAGTTAGAGCTTCCTTAAATATCTAAAAAGTAAGACCGAGGTCAAAGTGAAGGTAAGCGCTTTAGAAAGGTCAGCTTTTGTTTGTCATTTCTATAAACGATTGAGATAAGAATATAGAAGGCATGGCTACTAAGGGAGAGGATGACACCAAGATTGATGGTGCAGTGGACAGTGAAGAGGTTTTCTAAGTTGCGAAAGAGATCGTGATCATTGCGTCAATGGGCTGAGGAGTGGCAGATGGAGTTTAATTGGGATGCATGCAGGGAATTTCATTTTGGTAAAAGAAAGAAAGGCAAGACTTATACAAAGAAAGGCAGGGCGTTGGGTCCTGTTGCAGACCAGAGAGACCTACGGGTTCAGGTGCATACAAGTTTTTGTAATTTGCATCACATCTAGACAAGGAGGTTAAGAAGTTGGTTAGCACACTTGCTGTCATTTGCTCAGACTTTGAGTTTAGGAGTTGTCATGTTGTGTTGAGGTTGTGCGGGATTTGAAGGTATCGAACTGATTATTGATCCGAGCAGGTTGTAAAGTGACGAGTTTGAAGATGAGGTATGGCTTTACAGTTTGCACTGCGATTGACTGGAACATGCCAAGGACAGACAAATGGGCATGTGAGCGGGACACTGTGTTAAAATGACCGGTTTCGAGTAGGTCAAGGTCAAGCTTGCAGAGAGAATGAAGGGGTTCTGCAAAGAGGTCACCCAGTCTGCGTTTGGTTTCTCCAGTGTAGATGAGGTCAGATTGGGTGCAGGCTTGCTGTTTGTGGATGGATGGTGCGTGAGCGGCTGTGATGTGCAGCACTTGTTGTTTTGAATTGGAGGTAAGGACTTAGGAAGGAAGGCAGGAAGGAGAGAGTGAGTTTGAAAGTGTAACGCCTTGAAGGGGGAAAAAAAACAGAACGCATATCCAGAAAGAAACGATTCTTGATATCAGCAGTGAAATAGCAGTTGGTAGGCTCGCAATTTCGGCGCTGGCTTTAGCTCAGTAGTTACTTCGATTTCACTCAAATCCTCCTGGCCGCGAGTTCGCGTCCAGTTAACTACGGGCGCTGCCCGGCGTTTTATTCCTTCGGTAACTTGGCTTGTTTATCCCACCGGAACTCGACACACTTTTCCAATAACGTTCATCCTGTCATTTCTCTCTTATTGCAATCTATGAACATAGATTGCGTATAAGATGTGTTGCTTTTCAAGTGGAACTGCCCAACGACAGCAGAAAGAGACCGTTAGCAACTTGGACGGGTCTTTTGGATCAAAGTTTAAGAAATTTAAAACGCTCCAACAGTAACACTATTTTCATACCTGAAACCACCTTGCTACAGTTCACGCCGGAGTTGCCGAGAAGGGGAGCTGCCTCCTCTCTCCCGTCTCAAAGCTGTCACTCTGTCTCAGTGGGCTCACTCATCCGTACATTTCACAGACACAGTCACGCTGGGATTATCGGCAGCTCAAAGACACGCTGGAAGTGCCAATTGGCAAAGAATGTGATTTTAAAAACCCGGCATTTTCGCAGAAGGAGGCTTTTTGCCCGACCGTTTTAGTCTCAGCTCTGTCAGCGTTTTGAGTCAGGATCAAACTCCCGCCTTTTCGCCATCATCCTGCGCGCTGCTGCTGCTGTTGTTGCTGCTATTTAAACATGATGTGGAGGTGCCAGAGCGACCTGATGAAGGAGCAGCACGACGAAAGCAAGTGATTCCAAATAAACCTGTTTAACTATAACCTGGTGCTGTGGTTTTTTTTTAAAGCTCTATTTAAATAATCACATCATGCCCTGCTGAACCTGCCTCCATCACATTTCAGGACAATGTTTTCCAAACCAGTGCACTCGCCATCTCAAGACCAAATGATGATCGAGTTGGCGAAACTGGCCTGAGTGGATCGCTTAGCAGGAATGAGAATAAGTAAACAGAGGAAGACATTTGAGAAGGTAATTCGTGCCTATCAGCAAAAATACATCCCAGGACGTAGGAAAGATTCTCAAAGAGGGATGAGCCGATTGAGGTTAATCAAGTGTTATTCCGAGTCACGGAGATACACAGCACACAGAGAGACCCTTCGCTGCAACTCATAACCACGCTGACCAGATATCCAACATTAATCTAGTTCCATTTGCCAGCGTTTGGCCCATGTACATTTGAATCCTTCTAATTCATCTACCTATCTAGAAGCATCTTAAATGTTGTAATCGTACTAGTCTCCAGCACTTCCTTTGGCAGCTCATTCCGTACCTACACCGGCTTCTGCCAGAAAATATTGCCCCTTAGGTACCCTATAAATATTATTCCTCTCACGTTAAACTTATGTCCTCTAGTTTGAGAATCTCACGCTCTGGGAAAACTATTTTGGCTCCCCACCTGATCCATGTCCGACAAGATTTCATAAACCTGTATCACCTCAGCCTCCTTCACTCCAGGGAAAATTGCCCCAGCCTATACAGCCTCTCTGTACAGCTCAAACCCTCCAAGCTGGCAACATCCTTGTCAATCTTTTCGGACCCCTTTCAAGTTCCACAATGTATTAGCTTGAAAGAAAAAGCATCTAAAGAGGCCAAAGTCAGTGACGCATCTGAAGATTGGACTAAAGTCAGATGATAGCAAAGGAAGATTAAAAGAGAATAAAGATAGAAAAAGAAATGTGAAGACAAACTAATGAGGAATATATAAAATGACAGTTAGAGCTTCCTAAATATCTAAAAAGTAAGACCGAGGTCAAAGTGAAGGTAAGCGCTTTAGAAAGGTCAGCTTTTGTTTGTCATGTCTATAAACGATTGAGATAAGAATATAGAAGGCATGGCTACTAAGGGAGAGGATGACACCAAGATTGATGGTGCAGTGGACAGTGAAGAGGTTTTCTAAGTTGCGAAAGAGATCGTGATCATTGCGTCAATGGGCTGAGGAGTGGCAGATGGAGTTTAATTGGGATGCATGCAGGGAATTTCATTTTGGTAAAAGAAAGAAAGGCAAGACTTATACAAAGAAAGGCAGGGCGTTGGGTCCTGTTGCAGACCAGAGAGACCTACGGGTTCAGGTGCATACAAGTTTTTGTAATTTGCATCACATCTAGACAAGGAGGTTAAGAAGTTGGTTAGCACACTTGCTGTCATTTGCTCAGACTTTGAGTTTAGGAGTTGTCATGTTGTGTTGAGGTTGTGCGGGATTTGAAGGTATCGAACTGATTATTGATCCGAGCAGGTTGTAAGTGACGAGTTTGAAGATGAGGTATGGCTTTACAGTTTGCACTGCGATTGACTGGAACATGCCAAGGACAGACAAATGGGCATGTGAGCGGGACACTGTGTTAAAATGACCGGTTTCGAGTAGGTCAAGGTCAAGCTTGCAGAGAGAATGAAGGGGTTCTGCAAAGAGGTCACCCAGTCTGCGTTTGGTTTCTCCAGTGTAGATGAGGTCAGATTGGGTGCAGGCTTGCTGTTTGTGGATGGATGGTGCGTGAGCGGCTGTGATGTGCAGCACTTGTTGTTTTGAATTGGAGGTAAGGACTTAGGAAGGAAGGCAGGAAGGAGAGAGTGAGTTTGAAAGTGTAACGCCTTGAAGGGGGAAAAAAAAAACAGAACGCATATCCAGAAAGAAACGATTCTTGATATCAGCAGTGAAATAGCAGTTGGTAGGCTCGCAATTTCGGCGCTGGCTTTAGCTCAGTAGTTACTTCGATTTCACTCAAATCCTCCTGGCCGCGAGTTCGCGTCCAGTTAACTACGGGCGCTGCCCGGCGTTTTATTCCTTCGGTAACTTGGCTTGTTTATCCCACCGGGAACTCGACACACTTTTCCAATAACGTTCATCCTGTCATTTCTCTCTTATTGCAATCTATGAACATAGATTGCGTATAAGATGTGTTGCTTTTCAAGTGGAACTGCCCAACGACAGCAGAAAGAGACCGTTAGCAACTTGGACGGGTCTTTTGGATCAAAGTTTAAGAAATTTAAAACGCTCCAACAGTAACACTATTTTCATACCTGAAACCACCTTGCTACAGTTCACGCCGGAGTTGCCGAGAAGGGGAGCTGCCTCCTCTCTCCCGTCTCAAAGCTGTCACTCTGTCTCAGTGGGCTCACTCATCCGTACATTTCACAGACACAGTCACGCTGGGATTATCGGCAGCTCAAAGACACGCTGGAAGTGCCAATTGGCAAAGAATGTGATTTTAAAAACCCGGCATTTTCGCAGAAGGAGGCTTTTTGCCCGACCGTTTAGTCTCAGCTCTGTCAGCGTTTTGAGTCAGGATCAAACTCCCGCCTTTTCGCCATCATCCTGCGCGCTGCTGCTGCTGCTGCTGCTGCTGCTATTTAAACATGATGTGGAGGTGCCAGAGCGACCTGATGAAGGAGCAGCACGACGAAAGCAAGTGATTCCAAATAAACCTGTTTAACTATAACCTGGTGCTGTGGTTTTTTTTTAAAGCTCTATTTAAATAATCACATCATGCCCTGCTGAACCTGCCTCCATCACATTTCAGGACAATGTTTTCCAAACCAGTGCACTCGCCATCTCAAGACCAAATGATGATCGAGTTGGCGAAACTGGCCTGAGTGGATCGCTTAGCAGGAATGAGATAAGTAAACAGAGGAAGACATTTGAGAAGGTAATTCGTGCCTATCAGCAAAAATACATCCCAGGACGTAGGAAAGATTCTCAAAGAGGGATGAGCCGATTGAGGTTAATCAAGTGTTATTCCGAGTCACGGAGATACACAGCACACAGAGAGACCCTTCGCTGCAACTCATAACCACGCTGACCAGATATCCAACATTAATCTAGTTCCATTTGCCAGCGTTGGCCCATGTACATTTGAATCCTTCTAATTCATCTACCTATCTAGAAGCATCTTAAATGTTGTAATCGTACTAGTCTCCAGCACTTCCTTTGGCAGCTCATTCCGTACCTACACCGGCTTCTGCCAGAAAATATTGCCCCTTAGGTACCCTATAAATATTATTCCTCTCACGTTAAACTTATGTCCTCTAGTTTGAGAATCTCACGCTCTGGAAAACTATTTTGGCTCCCCACCTGATCCATGTCCGACAAGATTTCATAACCTGTATCACCTCAGCCTCCTCACTCCAGGGAAAATTGCCC
>NW_026868179.1:10000-62500 GCF_020745735.1 Hemiscyllium ocellatum | reverse complement strand
TCACCACCGCCGCGTCGTAGATGAAGGCGTCCAGCCGCCTGGGGGGGGGGGGGGGGAGGGGGAGAGAGGGAGGGAGAGAGAGGGAGGGGGAGAGAGAGAGGGAGAGAGAGAGAGAGGGAGGGGGAGAGAGACAGGGAGGGTGGGAGGGAGAGAGGGAGGGGGAGAGAGAGAGGGTGGGAGGGAGAGAGACAGGGAGGGGGAGACAGGAGGGGTGTGGGGGAGAGAGAGAGGGAGGGGAGAGAGAGGGAGGGGGGGGGAGGGAGGGAGAGAGACAGGGAGGGGGAGGGAGAGGGGGGAGGGGGAGGGAGGGGGAGAGAGAGAGATAGGGAGGGAGAGAGATGGGGAGGGGGAGAGAGAGGGAGGGGGAGGGAGACAGGGAGGGGGAGGGAGAGGGAGGGGGAGAGAGAGACAGGGAGGGGGAGGGAGAGGGAGGGGGAGAGAGACAGGGAGGGGGAGAGAGACAAGGAGGGGGAGGGAGAGACAGGGAGGGGGAGAGAGACAGGGAGGGGAGGGAGAGAGAGGGAGGGGGAGAGAGACAGGGAGGGAGAGAGAGACACAGGGAGAGGGAGGGAGAGAGAGGGAGGGGGAGGGAGACAGGGAGGGGGAGAGAGAGAGACAGGGAGGGGGAGAGAGAGACAGGGAGGGGGAGAGAGACAGGGAGAGAGAGAGACAGGGAGGGGGAGAGAGGCAGGGAGGGGGAGGGAGAGGGAGGGAGAGAGAGACAGGGAGGGAGAGAGAGGCAGGGAGGGGGAGAGAGAGAGGGAGAGAGAGAGACAGGGAGGGGAGAGAGAGAGAGGGAGGGGGAGTGAGAGGGAGGGGGAGGGAGACAGGGAGGGGGAGAGAGACAGGGAGAGGGAGGGAGAGAGAGGGAGGGGGAGGGAGACAGGGAGGGGGAGAGAGAGACAGGGAGGGGGAGAGAGACAGGGAGGGGGGAGAGAGATATAGGGAGGGGGAGAGAGAGAGGGAGGGGGGAGAGACAGGGAGGGGGGAGAGAGAGAGGGAGGGGGAGAGAGGGAGGGGGAGAGAGAGGGAGGGGGGAGAGACAGGGAGGGGGAGAGACAGGGAGGGGGAGAGAGACAGGGAGGGGGGAGAGAGAGACAGGGAGGGGGAGAGACAGGGAGGGGGAGAGAGAGACAGGGAGGGGGAGAGAGAGACAGGGAGGGGGAGAGAGAGACAGGGAGGGGGAGAGAGACAGGGAGAGAGAGAGACAGGGAGGGGGAGAGAGGCAGGGAGGGGGGGGGAGAGGGGGGAGGGAGAGAGAGACAGGGAGGGAGAGAGAGGCAGGGAGGGGGAGAGAGAGAGGGAGAGAGAGAGACAGGGAGGGGGAGAGAGAGAGAGGGAGGGGGAGTGAGAGGGAGGGGGAGGGAGACAGGGAGGGGGAGAGAGACAGGGAGGGGGAGAGAGACAGGGAGGGGGAGAGAGAGATAGGGAGGGGGAGAGAGAGAGGGAGGGGGGAGAGACATGGAGGGGGGAGAGAGAGAGGGAGGGGGAGAGAGGGAGGGGGAGAGAGAGGGAGGGGGGAGAGACAGGGAGGGGGAGAGACAGGGAGGGGGAGGGGGGAGAGAGACAGGGAGGGGGAGAGAGAGACAGGGAGGGGGAGAGAGAGGGAGGGGGAGAGAGAGACAGGGAGGGGGAGAGAGACAGGGAGGGGGAGAGAGAGACAGGGAGGTGGGGAGAGAGACAGGGAGGGAGAGAGAGACAGGGAGGGGGAGAGAGAGACAGGGAGGGGGAGAGACATGGAGGGGGAGAGAGAGACAGGGAGGGGGAGAGACATGGAGGGGGAGAGAGAGACAGGGAGAGAGAGGGAGGGAGAGGGGGAAGAGAGACAGGGAGGGTGTGAGGGCGAAAAAACGTAGTTAGCTAAAATTACACTCACTGCATAGGGTTAGAGTAAAGCTCCCTCTACACCATCCCCCACTCCCAGGGACAGGGGGTTAGATACAGGGTAAAGCTCCCTCTACACCGTCCCCCCACTCCCAGGGACAGGGGGATAGATACAGAGTAAAGCTCCCTCTACACCGTCCCCCACTCCCAGGGACAGGGGTTAGATACAGAGTAAAGCTCCCTCTACACCATCCCACACTCCCAGGGACAGGGGGTTAGATACAGAGTCAAGCTCCCTCTACACCGTCCACCACTCCCAGGGACAGGGGGTTAGATACAGAGTAAAGCTCCCTCTACACCATCCCACACTCCCAGGGACAGGGGGTTAGATACAGAGTAAAGCTCCCTCTACACCGTCCCCCACTCCCAGGGACAGGGGGAGGGTTAGAGACAGAGTGGGGCTCCCTCTGTGTCCCACCTTATCCCAGGGACAGGAGGAGGGTTAGAGACAGAGTGGGGCTCCCTCTGTGTCCCACCCTATCCCAGGGACAGGGGGAGGGTTAGAGACAGTGTGGGGCTCCCTCTGTGTCCCACCCTATCCCAGGGACAGGGGGAGGGTTAGAGACAGAGTGGGGCTCCCTCTGTGTCCCACCTTATCCCAGGGACAGGAGGAGGGTTAGAGACAGAGTGGGGCTCCCTCTGTGTCCCACCCTATCCCAGGGACAGGGGGAGGGTTAGAGACAAAGTGGGGCTCCCTCTGTGTCCCACCTTATCCCAGGGACAGGGGGAGGGTTAGAGACAGTGTGGGGCTCCCTCTGTGTCCCACCCTATCCCAGGGACAGGGGGAGGGTTAGAGACAGTGTGGGGCTCCCTCTGTGTCCCACCTTATCCCAGGGACAGGGGGAGGGGTTAGAGACAGTGTGGGGCTCCCTCTGTGTCCCACCCTATCCCAGGGACAGGGGGAGGGTTAGAGACAGTGTGGGGCTCCCTCTGTGTCCCACCTTATCCCAGGGACAGGAGGAGGGTTAGAGACAGAGTGGGGCTCCCTCTGTGTCCCACCCTATCCCAGGGACAGGGGGAGGGTTAGAGACAAAGTGGGGCTCCCTCTGTGTCCCACCTTATCCCAGGGACAGGAGGAGGGTTAGAGACAGAGTGGGGCTCCCTCTGTGTCCCACCTTATCCCAGGGACAGGAGGAGGGTTAGAGACAGAGTGGGGCTCCCTCTGTGTCCCACCTTATCCCAGGGACAGGAGGAGGGTTAGAGACAGAGTGGGGCTCCCTCTGTGTCCCACCCTATCCCAGGGACAGGGGGAGGGTTAGAGACAGTGTGGGGCTCCCTCTGTGTCCCACCTTATCCCAGGGACAGGGGGAGGGTTAGAGACAGAGTGGGGCTCCCTCTGTGTCCCACCCTATCCCAGGGACAGGGGGAGGGTTAGAGACAGTGTGGGGCTCCCTCTGTGTCCCACCTTATCCCAGGGACAGGGGGAGGGTTAGAGACAGTGTGGGGCTCCCTCTGTGTCCCACCCTATCCCAGGGACAGGGGGAGGGTTAGAGACAGAGTGGGGCTCCCTCTGTGTCCCACCCTATCCCAGGGACAGGAGGAGGGTTAGAGACAGAGTGGGGCTCCCTCTGTGTCCCACCTTATCCCAGGGACAGGGGGAGGGTTAGAGACAGAGTGGGGCTCCTTCTGTGCCCCACCCAGGGGGAGAAGGCAGGGTATGAGACAGAGTGGGGCAGGGTGAGGGTAGGGGGCTCGCACACCCTGTTTTGAGGTTGTTCAGTGCGTCCTCCACCGATTTCTGGTTGTACTTCGACATGTAACTGTGCATCTCGGGGTAATTACTCCGGATGTTCCTCTCCGTGCTCCCGTTCGGCACGGTCCCGAACCGCAGGGGAGGGTACTGCTCCTGGGGTTTCTGGAACTGTGGGTGGGAGGGACGGGGGGGAGAGGGAGGGGGGAGAGAGGGAGGTAGGGAGAGGGGTGGAGAGAAGGAGAGAGGGAGAGGGGTGGAGAGAAGGAGAGAGAGAGAGGGAGAGGGTGGAGAGAGGGGGGAGAGAGGGTGAGAGAGGGCGAGTGGGAGGGGGAGAGGGAGAGAGGGAGAGGTGTGGAGAGAAGGAGAGTGAGGGAGAGGGGGGAAGAGAGAGAGAGAAAAACCAATAAATGACAGAAGAGATGACGTATGTATCCGAACCACGTATAGGGGATTGAGTTGAGGATACAGTTGGTGTTGAGTTGAGGGTTGAGTTGGAGGTTGAGTTGGGGGATTGAGTTGGGAGTTGAGTTGGGAGTTGAGTTGGGGGTTGAGTTGGGGGATTGAGTTGGTGTTGGGTTGGGGGTTGAATTGGGGGTTGAGTTGGGGATTGAGTTGGAGGTTGAGTTGGGGATTGAGTTGGGGATTGAGTTGGGGGTTGAGTTGGGGATTGATTTGGGGATTGAGTTGGGGATTGAGTTGGGGATTGAGGTGGGGATTGAGTTGGGGTTGAGTTGGCTTTGTCTTGGGGGAATTCAGTTGGGAATTGTGTTGGTGTTGAGTTGGGGAATTGAGTTGGTGTTGGGTTGGTGTTGAGTTGGGGACTGAGTTGGTTTTGAGTTGGGAGATTAAGTTGGCGTTGCATTGGAGTTGAGTTGGGGGTTGAGTTGGCGATTGAACTGGAGTTTGAGTTGGGGGTTGAGCTGGGGATTGGGTTCGGGATTGAGTTGGTGTTGGGTTGGGGTATTGAGTTGGCGTATGAGATGGTGTTGAGTTTGGGGATTGAGTTGGTGCATTGAGTTGGCGTTGTGTTGGTGTTGAGTTAAGGGATAGAGTTGGCTTTGAGTTGAGGGATTGAGTTGGTGTTGAGTTGGGGGATTGAGTTGGCGTTGATTTGGGGATAAAGTTGGTGTTGAGTTGGTGCTCAGTTGGGGGATTGAGTTGGTGTTGCGTTGGGGGATCGAGTTGGTGCTGAGTTGGGGAATTGAGTTGGTGTTAAGTTGGGAGATTGAGTTGGTGCTGAGTTGGGGGATTGAGTTGGTGTTGAGTTGGGGGATTGAGTTGGTGTTAAGTTGGGAGATTGAGTTGGTGCTGAGTTGGGGGATTGAGTTGGTGTTAAGTTGGGAGATTGAGTTGGTGCTGAGTTGGGGGATTGAGTTGGTGCTGAGTTGGGGAATTGAGTTGGTGTTAAGTTGGGAGATTGAGTTGGTGCTGAGTTGGGGGATTGAGTTGGTGCTGAGTTGGGGGATTGAGTTGTCCTTGAGTTGGGAGATTGAGTTGGGGGATTGAGTTGGTGTTGAGTTGGGGGATTGAGTTGGTGCTGAGTTGGGGAATTGAGTTGGTGTTAAGTTGGGGGATTGAGTTGGTGTTGAGTTGGGAGATTGAGTTGGTGTTGAGTTGGGGGATTGAGTTGGTGCTGAGTTGGGGGATTGAGTTGGTGTTAAGTTGGGAGATTGAGTTGGTGCTGAGTTGGGGGATTGAGTTGGTGCTGAGTTGGGGAATTGAGTTGGTGTTAAGTTGGGAGATTGAGTTGGTGCTGAGTTGGGGGATTGAGTTGGTGTTAAGTTGGGAGATTGAGTTGGTGCTGAGTTGGGGGATTGAGTTGTCCTTGAGTTGGGAGATTGAGTTGGGGGATTGAGTTGGTGTTGAGTTGGGGGATTGAGTTGGTGCTGAGTTGGGGAATTGAGTTGGTGTTAAGTTGGGGGATTGAGTTGGTGTTGAGTTGGGAGATTGAGTTGGTGTTGAGTTGGGGGATTGAGTTGGTGCTGAGTTGGGGGATTGAGTTGGTGTTGAGTTGGGGGATTGAGTTGGTGCTGAGTTGGGGGATTGAGTTGGGGTTGAGTTGGGGGATTGAGATGGTGTTGAGTTGAGGAATTGAGTTGGTGTTGAGTTGTGGGATTGAGTTGGTGCTGATTTGGGGGATTGAGTTGGTGTTGAGTTGGGGGATTGAGTTGGTACTGAGTTGGGGAATTGAGTTGGTGTTGAGTTGGGATTGAGTTGGTGTTGAGTTGGAGGATTGAGCTGGTGTTGAGTTGGGGGATTGAGTTGGTGCTCAGTTGGGGAATTGTGTTGGGATTGAGTTGGGGGATTGAGTTGGTGCTGAGTTGGGGGTTTCAGTTGGTGCTGAGTTGGGGGATTGAGTTGGCGTTGCGTTTGGAGATTGAGTTGGGGGATTGAGTTGGTGTTGAGTTGGGGGATTGAGTTGGTGTTGAGTTGGGGGCTTGAGTTGGTGCTGAGTTGGGGGATTGAGTTGGTGTTGAGTTGTGGGATTGAGTTGGTGCTGATTTGGGGGATTGAGTTGGTGTTGAGTTGGGGGATTGAGCTGGTGTTGAGTTGGGTGATTGAGTTGGTGCTCAGTTGGAGAATTGATTTGGTGTTGAGTTGGGGAATTGTGTTGGGATTGAGTTGGGGGATTGAGTTGGTGTTGAGTTGGGGGATTGAGTTGGTGCTGAGTTGGGGAATTGAGTTGGTGCTGAGTTGGCGGATTGAGTTGGTGTTGAGTTGGGATTGAGTTGGGGTTGAGTTGGAGGATTGAGCTGGTGTTGAGTTGGGGGCTTGAGTTGGTGCTGAGTTGGGGAATTGAGTTGGTGTTGAGTTGGGGGATTGAGATTGTGGTTGTGTTGTGGGATTGAGTTGGTGTTGAGTTGGGGGATTGAGTTGGCGCTGAGTTTGGGATTGAGTTGAGGTTGAGTTGGGGTTTGAGTTGGTGCTTAATTGGGGAATTGAGTTGGCGTTGAGTTGGGGAATTGAGTTGGTGCTAATTTCGGGATTGAGTTGTGGTTTAGTTGGGGAATTGAGTTGTCGTTGACTTGGGGGTTTGAGATTGGGGTTGATTTGGGGGATTGAGTTGGCATTGAGTTGGGGATTGAGTTGGTGCTGAGTTGGGGGATTGAGTTGGCTTTGAGTTGGAGGATTGAGTTGGCGTTGAGTTGGGTATTAAGTTGGGAGACTGAGGTTAGGGTTGAGTTGGGGGATTGAGTTGGGGAATTTAGTTGGGATTGAGATTGGGGTAGAGTTGGTGGATTGAGTTGGCATTGTGTTGGGAGATTGAGTTGGCGTTTTTTTTTTGATTAGATTAGATTAGATTACTTACAGTGTGGAAACAGGCCCTTCGGCCCAACAAGTCCACACCGACCCGCTGGAGCGCAACCCACCCATACATATACCCCTTACCTAACACTACGGGCAATTTAGCATGGCCAATTCACCTGACCCGCACATCTTTGGACTGTGGGAGGAAACCGGAGCACCCGGAGGAAACCCACGCAGTCCACACAGTCAGTCGCCTGAGGCGGGAATTGAACCCAGGTCCCTGGCGCTGTGAGGCAGCAGTGCTAACCACTGTGCCACCGTGCTGCGTTGTGTAGGGGAATTGAGTTGGTATTGAGTTGAGGAATTGAGTTGGGATTGAGATTGGGGTTGAGTTGGGGATTGAGTTGGGGTTGAGTTCGGGGACTGAGTTGGTGCTGAGTTGGGGAAATGAGTTGGTGCTGAGTTGGGGGATTGAATTGGTGTTGAGTTGGGGGATTGAGATGGTATTGAGTTGGGGAATTGAGGTGGGGGATTGGGTTTGTGTTGAGTTGGGTAATTGAGTTGGTGCTGAGTTGTGGGATTGAGTTGGTGCTGAGTTGGGGGATTGAGTTGGGGTTGAGTTGGGGAATTGTGTTGGCGTTCAGTTGGAGGATTGAGTTGGTGTTGAATTGGGGGATTGAGTTGGTGCTGAGTTGGGGGATTGCGTTGGTGTTGAGTTGGGGGATTGAGATTGTGGTTGCGTTGTGGGATTGAGTTGGTGTTGCATTGGGGGATTGAGTTGGTGCTGAGTTGGGGGATTGTGTTGGTGTTGAGTTGGGGGATTGAGATTGTGGTTGCGTTGTGGGATTGAATTGGTGTTGAGTTGGGGGATTGAGTTGGTGCTGAGTTGGGGAATTGAGTTGGTGCTGAGTTGGTGGATTGAGTTGGGGGATTGAGTTGGGGATTGAGTTGGAATTTGAGTTGGTGGTTGAGTTTGGGATTGAGTTGGGGAATTGAGTTGGGGGATTGAGTTGGTGTTGAGTTGGGGGATTGAGTTGGCATTGCGTTGGGAGATTGAGTTGGTGCTGAGTTGGGGGATTGAGTTGATGCTGAGTTGGGGGATTGAGTTGGTGATGAGTTGGGGGATTCAGTCGGTGTTGAGTTGGGGAATTGAGTTGGTGTTCAGTTGGGATTGAGTTGGTGTTGAGTTGGGTGATTGAGTTAGTGTTGAGTTGGGGGATTGAGTTGGGGTTGAGTTGGGGGATTGAGTTGGTACTGAGTTGGGGAATTGAGTTGGTGCTGAGTTGGGGGATTCAGTTGGGGTTGAGTTGGGGGATTGAGTTGGTGCTGAGTTGTGGGTTTGAGTTGGTGTAGAGTTGGGTGATTGAGTTGGTGCTGAGTTGGGGGATTGAGTTGGTGCTGAGTTGGGGGATTGAGTTGGTGTTGAGTTGAGGGACTGAGATTGTGGTTGTGTTGGGGGATTGAGTTGGTGCTGAGGTGGTGGAATTGAGTTGGTGCTGAGTTGGGGGATTCAGTTGGTGTTGAGTTGGGGAATTGAGTTGGTACTGAGTTGGGGAATTGAGTTGGTGTTGAGTTGGGATTGAGTTGGTGTTGAGTTGGAGGATTGAGCTGGTGTTGAGTTGGGTGATTGAGTTGGTGTTGAGTTGGGTGATTGAGATGGTGTTGAGTTGGGGGATTGAGTTGGTGCTTAGTTGGGGAATTGATTTGGTGTTGAGTTGGGGGATTGAGTTGGGGTTGAGTTGGGGGATTGAGTTGGTGCTGAGTTGGGGAATTGAGTTGGTGCTGAGTTGGGGTATTCAGTTGGTGCTGAGTTGGGGATTGAGTTGGTGTTGAGTTGGTGTTGAGTTGTGGGTTTGAGTTGGTGTTGAGTTGGGTGATTGAGTTGGTGCTGAGTTGGGGGATTGAGTTGGTGCTGAGTTGGAGGATTGAACTGGTGTTGAGTTGGGTGATTGTGTTGGTGTTGAGTTGGGGGATTGAGTTGGTGTTGAGTTGGGGAATTGTGTTGGGATTGAGTTGGGGGATTGAGTTGGTGCTGAGTTGGGGAACTGAGTTGGTGTTAAGTTGGGGGATTGAGTTGGTGCTGAGTTGGGGGATTGAGTTGGGGTTGAGTTGGGGGATTGAGTTGGTGTTGAGTTGGGGGATTGAGTTGGTGCTGAGTTGAGGGATTGAGTTGGTGTTGAGTTGGGGGATTGAGTTGGAGGTTGAGTTGGGAGATTGAGTTGGTGCTGAGTTGGGGAATTGAGTTGGTGTTAAGTTGGGGGATTGAGTTGGTGCTGAGTTGGGGGACTGAGTTGGTGTTGAGTTGGTGCTGAGTTGGGGGATTGAGTTGGTGCTGAGTTGGGGGATTGAGTTGGTGCTGAGTTGGGGGATTGAGTTGGTGTTGAGTTGTGGGATTGAGATGGTGTTGGGTTGAGGAATTGAGTTGGTGTTAAATTGGGGGATTGAGTTGGTGCTGAGTTGGAGGATTGAGTTGGTGTTGAGTTGGGGGATTGAGTTGGTGCTGAGTTGGGGGATTGAGTTGGTGTTGAGTTGGAGGATTGAGCTGGTGTTGAGTTGGGGATTGAGTTGGAATTTGAGTTGGTGGTTGAGTTTGGGATTGAGTTGGGGAATTGAGTTGGGGGATTGAGTTGGTGTTGAGTTGGGGGATTGAGTTGGCATTGCGTTGGGAGATTGAGTTGGTGCTGAGTTGGGGGATTGAGTTGATGCTGAGTTGGGTGATTGAGTTGGTGATGAGTTGGGGGATTCAGTCGGTGTTGAGTTGGGGAATTGAGTTGGTGTTCAGTTGGGATTGAGTTGGTGTTGAGTTGGGTGATTGAGTTAGTGTTGAGTTGGGGGATTGAGTTGGGGTTGAGTTGGGGGATTGAGTTGGTACTGAGTTGGGGAATTGAGTTGGTGCTGATTTGGGGGATTCAGTTGGGGTTGAGTTGGGGGATTGAGTTGGTGCTGAGTTGTGGGTTTGAGTTGGTGTTGAGTTGGGTGATTGAGTTGGTGCTGAGTTGGGGGATTGAGTTGGTGCTGAGTTGGGGGATTGAGTTGGTGTTGAGTTGAGGGACTGAGATTGTGGTTGTGTTGGGGGATTGAGTTGGTGCTGAGTTGGTGGAATTGAGTTGGTGCTGAGTTGGGGGATTCAGTTGGTGTTGAGTTGGGGAATTGAGTTGGTACTGAGTTGGGGAATTGAGTTGGTGTTGAGTTGGGATTGAGTTGGTGTTGAGTTGGAGGATTGAGCTGGTGTTGAGTTGGGTGATTGAGTTGGTGTTGAGTTGGGTGATTGAGTTGGTGTTGAGTTGGGGGATTGAGTTGGTGCTGAGTTGGGGAATTGATTTGGTGTTGAGTTGGGGGATTGAGTTGGGGTTGAGTTGGGGGATTGAGTTGGTGCTGAGTTGGGGAATTGAGTTGGTGCTGAGTTGGGGTATTCAGTTGGTGCTGAGTTGGGGATTGAGTTGGTGTTGAGTTGGTGTTGAGTTGTGGGTTTGAGTTGGTGTTGTGTTGGGTGATTGAGTTGGTGCTGAGTTGGGGGATTGAGTTGGTGCTGAGTTGGAGGATTGAACTGGTGTTGAGTTGGGTGATTGTGTTGGTGTTGAATTGGGGGATTGAGTTGGTGCTGAGTTGGGGAATTGAGTTGGTGTTAAGTTGGGGGATTGAGTTGATGTTGAGTTGGGGGATTGAGTTGGAGGTTGAGTTGGGGGATTGAGTTGGTGCTGAGTTGGGGAATTGAGTTGGTGTTAAGTTGGGGAATTGAGTTGGTGCTGAGTTGGCGGATTGAGTTGGTGTCGAGTTGGGGGATTGAGTTGGTGCTGAGTTGGGGGATTGAGTTGGTGCTGAGTTGGGGAATTGAGTTGGTGTTAAGTTGGGGGATGGAGTTGGGGTTGAGTTGGGGGATTGAGTTGGCATTGAGTTGGGGGATTGAGTTGGTGCTGAGTTGGGGAATTGAGTTGGTGCTGAGTTGGGGGATTGAGTTGGTGTTGAGTTGGGGGATTGAGATGGTGTTGAGTTGGGGGATTGAGTTGGTACTGAGTTGGGGAATTGAGTTGGTGTTGAGTTGGGATTGAGTTGGTGTTGAGTTGGAGGATTGAACTGGTGTTGAGTTGGGTGATTGTGTTAGTGTTGAGTTGGGGGATTGTGTTGGTGCTGAGTTGGGGAATTGATTTGGTGTTGAGTTGGGGAATTGTGTTGGGATTGAGTTGGTGCTGAGTTGGGGGTTTCAGTTGGTGCTGAGTTGGGGAATTGAGTTGGTGTTAAGTTGGGGGATTGAGTTGGTGTTGAGTTGGGTGATTGAGTTGCTGCTGAGTTGGGGGATTGAGTTGGTGCTGAGTTGGGGGATTGAGCTGGTGTTGAGTTGGGGGATTGAGTTGGGATTGAGTTGGGGGGTTGAGTTGGGGAATTGGGTTGGTGCTGATTTGGGCGATTCAGTTGGTGTTGAGTTGGGGAATTGAGTTGGTACTGAGTTGGGGAATTGAGTTGGTGCTCAGTTGGGGAATTGAGTTGGTGTTGAGTTGGGTGATTGAGTTGGTGTTGAGTTGGGGGATTGAGTTGGTGCTCAGTTGGGGAATTGATTTGGTGTTGAGTTGGGGGATTGAGTTGGGATTGAGTTGGGGGGTTGAGTTGGGGGGTTGAGTTGGGGAATTGGGTTGGTGCTGAGTTAGGGGATTGAGTTGGTGCTGAGTTGGGGGATTGAGTTGGTGCTGAGTTGGGGAGTTGAGTTGGGGGATTGAGTTGGGATTGAGTTGGGGAATTGAGTAGGCGTTGCGTTGGGAGATTGAGTTGGTGCTGAGTTGGGGGATTGAGTTGGTGCTGAGTTGGGGGATTGAGTTGGTGTTGAGTTGGGGGATTGAGTTGGTGTTGAGTTGGGGGATTGAGTTGGTGTTGAGTTGGGGGATTGATTTGGGCTGAGTTGGGGGATTGAGTTGATGCTGAGTTGGGGGATTGATTTGGTGTTGAATTGGGGGATTGAGTTGGTACTGAGTTGGGGAATTGAGTTGGTGTTGAGTTGGGGGATTGAGTTGGTGTTGAGTTGGGGGATTGAGTTGGTGTTGAGCTGGGGGATTGAGATTGTAGTTGTGTTGTGGGATTGAGTTGGTGTTGAGTTGGGGGATTGAGTTGGCGCTGAGTTGGGGTTCGAGTTTGGGTTGAGTTGGGGGATAGAGTTGGTGCTTAATTGGCGAATTGAGTTGTCGTTGAGTTGGGGGATTGAGATTGGGGTTGATTTGGGGGATTGAGTTGGGCATTGAGTTGGGGCATTGTGTTGTCGTTGAGTTGGGAGATTAAGTTGGTGCTGAATTGGGGAACTGAGTTGGTGCTGAGTTGGGAGATTGAGTTGGTGTTGAGTTGGGGAATTGAGTTGGTGCTGAGTTGGGGGATTGAGTTGGTGCTGAGTTGGGGGATTGAGTTGGTGTTGAGTTGGGGGATTGAGATTGTGGTTGTGTTGTGGGATTGAGTTGGTGTTGAGTTGGGGGATTGAGTTGGCGCTGAGTTGGGGATTGAGTTGGGGTTGAGTTGGGGAATTGAATTGGTGTTGAGTTGGGGGATTGAGTTGTCGTTGAGTTGGGGGATTGAGATTGGGGTTGATTTGGGGGATTGAGTTGGGCATTGAGTTGGGGCATTGAGTTGGCGTTGAGTTGGGGATTGAGTTGGTGCTGAGTTGGCGGATTGAGTTGGTGTTGAGTTGGGGATTGAGTTGGGAGATTTAGATTGGGGTTGAGTTGGGGCATTGAGTTGGCGTTGAGTTGGAGGATTGAGTTGGCGTTGAGTTGGGTATTAAATTGGGAGATTGAAGTTGGGTTTGAGTTGGTGCTGAGTTGGGGGATTGAGTTGCTGTTGAGTTGGGGGATTGAGTTGGTGCTGAGTTGGGGAATTGAGTTGGTGCTGAGTTGTGAGATTGAGTTGGTGCTGAGTTGGGGAATTGAGTTGGTGCTGAGTTGGGGGATTGAGTTGGTGTTGAGTTGGGGGATTGAGATTGTGGTTGTGTTGTGGGATTGAGTTGGTGTTGAGTTGGGGAATTGAGTTGGTGCTGAGTTGGGGTATTGAGTTGGGGTTGAGTTGGGTGACTGAGTTGTCGTTGAGTTGGGGAATTGAGTTGGCGTTGCATTGGGAGATTGAGTTGGTGTTGAGTTGGGGGATTGAGTTGGTGCTGAGTTGGGGGATTGAGTTGGTGCTGAGTTGGGGGATTGAGTTGGTGCTGAGTTGGGGTATTGAGTTGGGGTTGAGTTGGGATTGAGTAGGTGTTGAGCTGGAGGATTGAGCTGGTGTTGAGTTGGGGGATTGAGTTGGTGCTGAGTTGGGGGATTGAGTTGGTGCTGAGTTGGGGTATTGAGTTGGTGCTGATTTGGAGGATTCAGTTGGTGTTGAGTTGGGGGATTGTGTTGGTACTGAGTTGGTGTTGAGTTGGGTGATTGAGTTGGTGTTGATTTGAGGGATTGAGTTAGTGTTGAGTTGGGGGATTGAGTTGGTGTTGAGTTGGAGGATTGAGCTGGTGTTGAGTTGGGAAATTGATTTGGTGTTGAGTTGGGGAATTGATTTGGTGTTGAGTTGGGGGATTCAGTTGGTGTTGAGTTGGGGATTGAGATTGTGGTGGCGTTGTGGGATTGAGTTGGTGTTGAGTTGGGGGATTGAGTTGGGATTGAGTTGGGGGATTGAGTTGGTGTTGAGTTGGGAAATTGAGCTGGTGCTGAGTTGGGGAATTGAGTTGGAGCTGAGATGGGGAATTGAGTTGGTGCTGAGTTGGGGGATTGAGTTGGTGCTCAGTTGGGGAATTGATTTGGTGTTGAGTTGGGGGATTGAGTTAGGATTGAGTTGGTGTTGAGTTGGGAAATTGAGTTGGAGCTAAGTTGGGGAATTGAGTTGGTGCTGAGTTGGGGGATTGAGTTGGTGCTGAGTTGGGGGATTGAGTTGGTGTTGAGTTGGGGAATTGAGTTGGTGTTGAGTTTGAGGATTGAGCTGGTGTTGAGTTGGGGGATTGAGTTGGTGCTGAGTTGGGGGATTGAGTTGGTGCTGAGTTGGGGGATTGAGTTGGTGTTGAGTTGGGGAATTGAGTTGTTGCTGAGTTGGGGGATTGAGATTGTGGTTGTTGTGGGATTGAGTTGGTGTTGAGTTGGGGGATTGAGTTGGGGATTCAGTTGTGGTTTAGTTGGGGAATTGAGTTGTCGTTGAGTTGGGGGATTGAGATTGGGGTTGATTTGGGGGATTGACTTGGCGTTGAGTTGGGGATTGAGTTGGGGCATTGAGTTGGCGATGAGTTGGGGATTGTGTTGGTGCTGAGTTGGCGGATTGAGTTGGCGTTGAGTTGGGGGATTGACTTGGCGTTGAGTTGTGGGATTGAGTTGGTGTTGAGTTGGGGGATTGAGATTGTGGTTGAGTTGGGGAATTGAGTTGGTGCTTAATTGCAGAACTGAGTTGGTGTTGAATTGGGGGATTGAGTTGGTGTTGAGTTGGGATTGAGTTGGTGTTGAGTTGGAGGATTGAGCTGGTGTTGAGTTGGGTGATTGAGTTGGTGTTGAGTTGGGTGATTGAGTTGGTGTTGAGTTGGGGGATTGAGTTGGTGCTTAGTTGGGGAATTGATTTGGTGTTGAGTTGGGGGATTGAGTTGGGGTTGAGTTGGGGGATTGAGTTGGTGCTGAGTTGGGGAATTGAGTTGGTACTGAGTTGGGGAATTGAGTTGGTGTTGAGTTGGGATTGAGTTGGTGTTGAGTTGGAGGATTGAGCTGGTGTTGAGTTGGGTGATTGAGTTGGTGTTGAGTTGGGTGATTGAGTTGGTGTTGAGTTGGGGGATTGAGTTGGTGCTTAGTTGGGGAATTGATTTGGTGTTGAGTTGGGGGATTGAGTTGGGGTTGAGTTGGGGGATTGAGTTGGTGCTGAGTTGGGGAATTGAGTTGGTGCTGAGTTGGGGTATTCAGTTGGTGCTGAGTTGGGGATTGAGTTGGTGTTGAGTTGGTGTTGAGTTGTGGGTTTGAGTTGGTGTTGTGTTGGGTGATTGAGTTGGTGCTGAGTTGGGGGATTGAGTTGGTGCTGAGTTGGAGGATTGAACTGGTGTTGAGTTGGGTGATTGTGTTGGTGTTGAATTGGGGGATTGAGTTGGTGCTGAGTTGGGGAATTGAGTTGGTGTTAAGTTGGGGGATTGAGTTGATGTTGAGTTGGGGGATTGAGTTGGAGGTTGAGTTGGGGGATTGAGTTGGTGCTGAGTTGGGGAATTGAGTTGGTGTTAAGTTGGGGAATTGAGTTGGTGCTGAGTTGGCGGATTGAGTTGGTGTTGAGTTGGGGGATTGAGTTGGTGCTGAGTTGGGGGATTGAGTTGGTGCTGAGTTGGGGAATTGAGTTGGTGTTGAGTTGGGGGATGGAGTTGGGGTTGAGTTGGGGGATTGAGTTGGCATTGAGTTGGGGGATTGAGTTGGTGCTGAGTTGGGGAATTGAGTTGGTGCTGAGTTGGGGGATTGAGTTGGTGTTGAGTTGGGGGATTGAGATGGTGTTGAGTTGGGGATTGAGTTGGTACTGAGTTGGGGAATTGAGTTGGTGTTGAGTTGGGATTGAGTTGGTGTTGAGTTGGAGGATTGAACTGGTGTTGAGTTGGGTGATTGTGTTAGTGTTGAGTTGGGGGATTGTGTTGGTGCTGAGTTGGGGAATTGATTTGGTGTTGAGTTGGGGAATTGTGTTGGGATTGAGTTGGTGCTGAGTTGGGGGTTTCAGTTGGTGCTGAGTTGGGGAATTGAGTTGGTGTTAAGTTGGGGGATTGAGTTGGTGTTGAGTTGGGTGATTGAGTTGCTGCTGAGTTGGGGGATTGAGTTGGTGCTGAGTTGGGGGATTGAGCTGGTGTTGAGTTGGGGATTGAGTTGGGGTTGAGTTGGGGGGTTGAGTTGGGGAATTGGGTTGGTGCTGATTTGGGCGATTCAGTTGGTGTTGAGTTGGGGAATTGAGTTGGTACTGAGTTGGGGGATTGAGTTGGTGCTCAGTTGGGGAATTGAGTTGGTGTTGAGTTGGGTGATTGAGTTGGTGTTGAGTTGGGGGATTGAGTTGGTGCTCAGTTGGGGAATTGATTTGGTGTTGAGTTGGGGGATTGAGTTGGGATTGAGTTGGGGGGTTGAGTTGGGGGTTGAGTTGGGGAATTGGGTTGGTGCTGAGTTAGGGGATTGAGTTGGTGCTGAGTTGGGGGATTGAGTTGGTGCTGAGTTGGGGAGTTGAGTGGGGGATTGAGTTGGGATTGAGTTGGGGAATTGAGTAGGCGTTGCGTTGGGAGATTGAGTTGGTGCTGAGTTGGGGGATTGAGTTGGTGCTGAGTTGGGGGATTGAGTTGGTGTTGAGTTGGGGGATTGAGTTGGTGTTGAGTTGGGGGATTGAGTTGGTGTTGAGTTGGGGGATTGATTTGGGCTGAGTTGGGGGATTGAGTTGATGCTGAGTTGGGGGATTGATTTGGTGTTGAATTGGGGGATTGAGTTGGTACTGAGTTGGGGAATTGAGTTGGTGTTGAGTTGGGGGATTGAGTTGGTGTTGAGTTGGGGATTGAGTTGGTGTTGAGCTGGGGGATTGAGATTGTAGTTGTGTTGTGGGATTGAGTTGGTGTTGAGTTGGGGGATTGAGTTGGCGCTGAGTTGGGGTTCGAGTTTGGGTTGAGTTGGGGGATAGAGTTGGTGCTTAATTGGCGAATTGAGTTGTCGTTGAGTTGGGGGATTGAGATTGGGGTTGATTTGGGGGATTGAGTTGGGCATTGAGTTGGGGCATTGTGTTGTCGTTGAGTTGGGAGATTAAGTTGGTGCTGAATTGGGGAACTGAGTTGGTGCTGAGTTGGGAGATTGAGTTGGTGTTGAGTTGGGGAATTGAGTTGGTGCTGAGTTGGGAGATTGAGTTGGTGCTGAGTTGGGGGATTGAGTTGGTGTTGAGTTGGGGGATTGAGATTGTGGTTGTGTTGTGGGATTGAGTTGGTGTTGAGTTGGGGGATTGAGTTGGCGCTGAGTTGGGGATTGAGTTGGGGTTGAGTTGGGGAATTGAATTGGTGTTGAGTTGGGGGATTGAGTTGTCGTTGAGTTGGGGGATTGAGATTGGGGTTGATTTGGGGGATTGAGTTGGGCATTGAGTTGGGGCATTGAGTTGGCGTTGAGTTGGGGATTGAGTTGGTGCTGAGTTGGCGGATTGAGTTGGTGTTGAGTTGGGGATTGAGTTGGGAGATTTAGATTGGGGTTGAGTTGGGGCATTGAGTTGGCGTTGAGTTGGAGGATTGAGTTGGCGTTGAGTTGGGTATTAAATTGGGAGATTGAAGTTGGGTTTGAGTTGGTGCTGAATTGGGGGATTGAGTTGCTGTTGAGTTGGGGGATTGAGTTGGTGCTGAGTTGGGGAATTGAGTTGGTGCTGAGTTGTGAGATTGAGTTGGTGCTGAGTTGGGGAATTGAGTTGGTGCTGAGTTGGGGGATTGAGTTGGTGTTGAGTTGGGGGATTGAGATTGTGGTTGTGTTGTGGGATTGAGTTGGTGTTGAGTTGGGGAATTGAGTTGGTGCTGAGTTGGGGTATTGAGTTGGGGTTGAGTTGGGTGACTGAGTTGTCGTTGAGTTGGGGAATTGAGTTGGCGTTGCATTGGGAGATTGAGTTGGTGTTGAGTTGGGGGATTGAGTTGGTGCTGAGTTGGGGGATTGAGTTGGTGCTGAGTTGGGGGATTGAGTTGGTGCTGAGTTGGGGTATTGAGTTGGGGTTGAGTTGGGATTGAGTAGGTGTTGAGCTGGAGGATTGAGCTGGTGTTGAGTTGGGGGATTGAGTTGGTGCTGAGTTGGGGGATTGAGTTGGTGCTGAGTTGGGGTATTGAGTTGGTGCTGATTTGGAGGATTCAGTTGGTGTTGAGTTGGGGGATTGTCTTGGTACTGAGTTGGTGTTGAGTTGGGTGATTGAGTTGGTGTTGATTTGAGGGATTGAGTTAGTGTTGAGTTGGGGATTGAGTTGGTGTTGAGTTGGAGGATTGAGCTGGTGTTGAGTTGGGAAATTGATTTGGTGTTGAGTTGGGGAATTGATTTGGTGTTGAGTTGGGGGATTCAGTTGGTGTTGAGTTGGGGGATTGAGATTGTGGTGGCGTTGTGGGATTGAGTTGGTGTTGAGTTGGGGGATTGAGTTGGGATTGAGTTGGGGGATTGAGTTGGTGTTGAGTTGGGAAATTGAGCTGGAGCTGAGTTGGGGAATTGAGTTGGAGCTGAGATGGGGAATTGAGTTGGTGCTGAGTTGGGGGATTGAGTTGGTGCTCAGTTGGGGAATTGATTTGGTGTTGAGTTGGGGGATTGAGTTAGGATTGAGTTGGTGTTGAGTTGGGAAATTGAGTTGGAGCTAAGTTGGGGAATTGAGTTGGTGCTGAGTTGGGGGATTGAGTTGGTGCTGAGTTGGGGGATTGAGTTGGTGTTGAGTTGGGGAATTGAGTTGGTGTTGAGTTGGGGGATTGAGCTGGTGTTGAGTTGGGGGATTGAGTTGGTGCTGAGTTGGGGGATTGAGTTGGTGCTGAGTTGGGGGATTGAGTTGGTGTTGAGTTGGGGAATTGAGTTGTTGCTGAGTTGGGGGATTGAGATTGTGGTTGTTGTGGGATTGAGTTGGTGTTGAGTTGGGGGATTGAGTTGGGGATTCAGTTGTGGTTTAGTTGGGGAATTGAGTTGTCGTTGAGTTGGGGGATTGAGATTGGGGTTGATTTGGGGGATTGACTTGGCGTTGAGTTGGGGATTGAGTTGGGGCATTGAGTTGGCGATGAGTTGGGGATTGTGTTGGTGCTGAGTTGGCGGATTGAGTTGGCGTTGAGTTGGGGGATTGACTTGGCGTTGAGTTGTGGGATTGAGTTGGTGTTGAGTTGGGGGATTGAGATTGTGGTTGAGTTGGGGAATTGAGTTGGTGCTTAATTGCAGAACTGAGTTGGTGTTGAATTGGGGGATTGAGTTGGTGTTGAGTTGGGGAATAGAGTTGGTGCTGAGTTGGCGTTGAGTTGGGGATTGAGTTGGGAGATTGAGTTGGGGGATTGAGTTGGCGTTGAGTTGGAGGATTGTGTTGGCGTTGAGTTGGGGATTCAGTTGGGAGATTGAGGTTGGGTTTGAGTTGGTGCTGAGTTGGGGAATTGAGTTGGGATTGAGATTGGGGTTGAGTTGGGGATTGTGTTGGGGATTGAGTTGGGATTGAGTTGGGGAATTGAGTTGGGGATTGAGTTGGGACTTGAGTTGGGGATTGAGTTGAGGATTGAGTTGGGGTTGAGTTGGGGATTGAGTTGGGGATTGAGTTGGGGGTTGAGTTGGTGTTGAGTTGGGGGATTGAGTTGGGGCTGAGTTGGGGGATTGAGTTGGGTGTTGAGTTGGGGATTGAGTTGGTGTTGAGTTGGGGATTGAGTTGGGGTTGAGTTGGGGAGTTGGGGATTGAGTTGGTTTTGAGTTGGGGATTGAGTTGGGGTTTGAGTTGGGGGATTGAGTTGGGGATTGTGTTGGGGATTGAGTTGGTGTTGAGTTGGGATTTGAGTTGGGGATTGAGTTGGGGTTGAGTTGGGGATTGAGTTGGGGATTGAGTTGGGGATTGAGTTGGCGATTGAGTTGGGGATTGAGTTGGGTTTGAGTTGGGGGATTGAGTTGGGGCTGAGTTGGGGGATTGAGTTGGTGCTGAGTTGGGGGATTGAGTTGGTGCTGAGTTGGGGTATTGAGTTGGGGTTGAGTTGGGATTGAGTAGGTGTTGAGCTGGAGGATTGAGCTGGTGTTGAGTTGGGGGATTGAGTTGGTGCTGAGTTGGGGGATTGAGTTGGTGCTGAGTTGGGGTATTGAGTTGGTGCTGATTTGGAGGATTCAGTTGGTGTTGAGTTGGGGGATTGTCTTGGTACTGAGTTGGTGTTGAGTTGGGTGATTGAGTTGGTGTTGATTTGAGGGATTGAGTTAGTGTTGAGTTGGGGGATTGAGTTGGTGTTGAGTTGGAGGATTGAGCTGGTGTTGAGTTGGGAAATTGATTTGGTGTTGAGTTGGGGAATTGATTTGGTCTTGACTTGGGGGATTCAGTTGGTGTTGAGTTGGGGGATTGAGATTGTGGTGGCGTTGTGGGATTGAGTTGGTGTTGAGTTGGGGGATTGAGTTGGGATTGAGTTGGGGGATTGAGTTGGTGTTGAGTTGGGAAATTGAGCTGGAGCTGAGTTGGGGAATTGAGTTGGAGCTGAGATGGGGAATTGAGTTGGTGCTGAGTTGGGGGATTGAGTTGGTGCTCAGTTGGGGAATTGATTTGGTGTTGAGTTGGGGGATTGAGTTAGGATTGAGTTGGTGTTGAGTTGGGAAATTGAGTTGGAGCTAAGTTGGGGAATTGAGTTGGTGCTGAGTTGGGGGATTGAGTTGGTGCTGAGTTGGGGGATTGAGTTGGTGTTGAGTTGGGGAATTGAGTTGGTGTTGAGTTTGAGGATTGAGCTGGTGTTGAGTTGGGGGATTGAGTTGGTGCTGAGTTGGGGGATTGAGTTGGTGCTGAGTTGGGGGATTGAGTTGGTGTTGAGTTGGGGAATTGAGTTGTTGCTGAGTTGGGGGATTGAGATTGTGGTTGTTGTGGGATTGAGTTGGTGTTGAGTTGGGGGATTGAGTTGGGGATTCAGTTGTGGTTTAGTTGGGGAATTGAGTTGTCGTTGAGTTGGGGGATTGAGATTGGGGTTGATTTGGGGGATTGACTTGGCGTTGAGTTGGGGATTGAGTTGGGGCATTGAGTTGGCGATGAGTTGGGGATTGTGTTGGTGCTGAGTTGGCGGATTGAGTTGGCGTTGAGTTGGGGGATTGACTTGGCGTTGAGTTGTGGGATTGAGTTGGTGTTGAGTTGGGGGATTGAGATTGTGGTTGAGTTGGGGAATTGAGTTGGTGCTTAATTGCAGAACTGAGTTGGTGTTGAATTGGGGGATTGAGTTGGTGTTGAGTTGGGGAATAGAGTTGGTGCTGAGTTGGCGTTGAGTTGGGGATTGAGTTGGGAGATTGAGTTGGGGGATTGAGTTGGCGTTGAGTTGGAGGATTGTGTTGGCGTTGAGTTGGGGATTCAGTTGGGAGATTGAGGTTGGGTTTGAGTTGGTGCTGAGTTGGGGAATTGAGTTGGGATTGAGATTGGGGTTGAGTTGGCATTGTGTTGGGGAATTGAGTTGGCGTTGTGTAGGGGAATTGAGTTGGAGTTGTGTTGGGGAATTGAGTTGGTGTTGAGTTGAGGTATTGAGTTGGGATTGAGATTGGGGTTGAGTTGGTGTTGAGTTGGGGGATTGAGTTGGTGCTGAGTTGGGGGATTGAGTTGATGCTGAGTTGGGGGATTGTGTTGGTGCTGATTTGGGGGATTCCGTTGGTGTTGAGTTGGGGGATTGAGTTGGTACTGAGTTGGAGAATTGAGTTGGTGTTGAGTTGGGTGATTGACTTGGTGTTGAGTTGGGGGATTGAGTTGAGGGATTGAGTTGGTGTTGAGCTGGGGAATTGGGTTGGTGCTGAGTTGGGGGATTGTGTTGGGATTGTGTTGGGGATTGAGTTGGTGTTGAGTTGGGGAATTGAGTTGGTTCTGAGTTGGGGGATTGAGTTGAGGGATTGAGTTGGGATTGAGATTGGGGTTGAGTTGGTGTTGAGTTGGGGGATTGAGTTGGTGCTGAGTTGGGGGATTGAGTTGATGCTGAGTTGGGGATTGTGTTTGTGCTGATTTGGGGGATTCCGTTGGTGTTGAGTTGGGGGATTGAGTTGGTACTGAGTTGGAGAATTGAGTTGGTGTTGAGTTGGGTGATTGACTTGGTGTTGAGTTGGGGATTGAGTTGGGGGATTGAGTTGGTGTTGAGCTGGGGAATTGGGTTGGTGCTGAGTTGGGGGATTGAGTTGGGATTGTGTTGGGGGATTGAGTTGGTGATGATTTGGGGAATTGGGTTGGTGCTGAGTTGGGGAATTGAGTTGATGTTGAGTTGGGGGATTGAGTTCGTGCTCAGTTGGGTAATTGGTTTGGTGTTGAGTTGGGGGATTGAGTTGGTGCTGAGTTGGGGGATTGAGTTGGTGCTGAGTTGGGGAATTGTGTTGATGTTGAGTTGGGGGATTGGATTGGTGCTCAGTTGGGGAATTGATTTGGTGTTGAGTTGGGGGATTGAGTTGGTGCTGAGTTGGGGGATTGAGTTGGGGGATTGAGTTGGTGTTGAGTTGGGAAATTGAGTTGGTGCTGAGTTGGGGGATTGAGTTGGGGGATTGAGTTGGTGTTGAGTTGGGAAATTGAGTTGGAGCTGAGTTGGGGAATTGAGTTGGTGCTGAGTTGGGGGATTGAGTTGGTGCTCACTTGGGGAATTGATTTGGTGTTGAGTTGGGGGATTGAGTTGGGATTGAGTTGGGAAATTGAGTTGGGGATTGAGTTGGGGATTGAGTTGGGGATGAGTTGGGGATTGAGTTGGGGATTGAGTTGGGGGATTGAGTTGGTGTTGAGTTGGGGATTGAGTTGGTGGTGAGTTGGGGGATTGAGTTGTGGTTGAGTTGGGGGTTGAGTTGGTGATTGAGTTGTGGTTGAGTTGGGGATTGAGTTGTCGTTGAGTTGGGGATTGAGTTGGGTATTGAGTTGGGGATTGAGTTGGTGTTGAGTTGGGGATTGAGTTGGGGATTGAGTTGGGTGTTGAGTTGGGATTGAGTTGGGGATTGAGTTGGGGGTTGAGTTGGGGGTTGAGTTGGGGATTGAGTTGGGAGTTGAGTTGGGGATTGAGTTGGGGATTGAGTTGGGGATTGAGTTGGGGATTGAGTTGGGGATTGAGTTGGGGATTGAGTTGGGGATTGAGTTGGGGATTGAGTTGGCGTTGCGTTGGGGATTGAGTTGGGGATTGAGTTGGGGATTGAGTTGGGGATTGAGTTGGGGATTGAGTTGGTGTTGAGTTGGGGATTGAGTTGGGGTTTGAGTTGGGATTGAGTTGGGGATTGAGTTGGGGATTGAGTTGGTGTTGAGTTGGGGATTGAGTTGGTGTTGAGTTGGGGATTGAGTTGGGGATTGAGTTGGGGATTGAATTGGGGCTTGAGTTGGGGTATTGAGTTGGTGCTGAGTTGGGGATTGAGTTGGGGATTGAGTTGGGGATTGTGTTGGGATTGAGTTGGTGTTGAGTTGGGGATTGAGTTGGTGTTGAGTTGGGGATTGAGTTAGTGTTGAGTTGGGGATTGAGTTGGTGTTGAGTTGGAGGATTGAGCTGGTGTTGAGTTGGGGAATTGAGTTGGTGTTGAGTTGGGGAATTGATTTGGTGTTGAGTTGGGGATTGAGTTGGTGTTGAGTTGGGGATTGAGTTGGGATTGAGTTGGGGATTGAGTTGGTGTTGCGTTTGGAAATTGAGTTGGAGCTGAGTTGGGGAATTGAGTTGGTGCTGAGTTGGGGTATTGAGTTGGTGCTCAGTTGGGGGATTGACTTGGTGTTGAGTTGTGGGATTGAGTTGGTGTTGAGTTGGGGGATTGAGATTGTGGTTGAGTTGGGGAATTGAGTTGGTGCTTAATTGCAGAACTGAGTTGGCGTTGAGTTGGGGGATTGAGTTGGTATTGAGTTGGGGAATAGAGTTGGTGCTGAGTTGGCGGATTGAGATGGCGTTGAGTTGGCGTTGAGTTGGGGATTGAGTTGGGAGATTAAGTTGCGGGATTGAGTTGGCGTTGAGTTGGAGGATTGAGTTGGCGTTGAGTTGGGGATTGAGTTGGGAGATTGAGGTTGGGTTTGAGTTGGTGCTGAGTTGGGGAATTGAGTTGGGATTGAGATTGGGGTTGAGTTGGCATTGTGTTGGGGAATTGAGTTGGCGTTGTGTAGGGGAATTGAGTTGGAGTTGTGTTGGGGAATTGAGTTGGTGTTGAGTTGAGGGATTGAGTTGGGATTGAGATTGGGGTTGAGTTGGTGTTGAGTTGGGGGATGGAGATGGTGCTGAGTTGGGGGATTGAGTTGATGCTGAGTTGGGGGATTGTGTTGGTGCTGATTTGGGGGATTCAGTTGGTGTTGAGTTGGGGGATTGAGTTGGTACTGAGTTGGAGAATTGAGTTGGTGTTGAGTTGGGTGATTGACTTGGTGTTGAGTTGGGGGATTGAGTTGGTGCTCAGTTGGGGAATTGATTTGGTGTTGAGTTGGGGGATTGAGTTGGGAATGAGTTGGGGGATTGAGTTGGTGTTGAGCTGGGGAATTGGGTTGGTGCTGAGTTGGGGGATTGAGTTGGGATTGTGTTGGGGGATTGAGTTGGTGTTGAGTTGGGGAATTGGGTTGGTGCTGAGTTGGGGAATTGAGTTGATGTTGAGTTGGGGGATTGAGTTGGTGCTCAGTTGGGGAATTGATTTGGCGTGGAGTTGGGGGATTGAGTTGGTGCTGAGTTGGGGAATTGAGTTGGTGCTGAGTTGGGGGATTGAGTTGGGGGATTGGGTTGGAGCTGAGTTGGGGAATTGAGTTGGTGCTGAGTTGGGGGATTGAGTTGGTGCTCAGTTGGGGAATTGATTTGGTGTTGAGTTGGGGGATTGAGTTGGGATTGAGTTGGGAAATTGAGTTGGTGCTGAGTTGGGGGATTGAGTTGGTGCTGAGTTGGGGGATTGAGTTGGTGCTGAGTTGGGGGATTGAGTTGGTGTTGAGTTGGGGAATTGAGTTGGTGCTGAGTTGGGGGATTGAGATTGTGGTTGTTGTGGGATTGAGTTGGTGTTGAGTTGTGGTTTAGTTGGGGAATTGAGTTTTTCGTTGAGTTGGGGTATTGAGTTGGGGTTGAGTTGGGGAATTGAGTTGGTGTTGAGTTGGGGGACTGAGTTGGGATTGAGTTGGGGTATTGAGTTGGGGTTGAGTTGGGTGACTGAGTTGTCGTTGACTTGGGGAATTGAGTTGGCGTTGCGTTGGGAGATTGAGTTGGTGCTGAGTTGGGGAATTGAGTTGGTGTTGAGTTGGGGGATTGAGTTGGGATTGAGTTGGGGTATTGAGTTGGGGTTGAGTTGGGTGACTGAGTTGGGGAATTGAGTTGGCGTTGCGTTGGGAGATTGAGTTGGTGCTGAGTTGGGGGATTGAGTTGGTGCTGTGCTGGGGGATTGAGTTGGTGCTGAGTTGGGGGATTGAGTTGGGGGATTGAGTTGGAGCTGAGTTGGGGAATTGAGTTGGTGCTGAGTTGGGGATTGAGTTGGTGCTCACTTGGGGAATTGATTTGGTGTTGAGTTGGGGGATTGAGTTGGGATTGAGTTGGGAAATTGAGTTGGTGCTGAGTTGGGGGATTGAGTTGGTGCTGAGTTGGGGGATTGAGTTGGTGTTGAGTTGGGGAATTGAGTTGGTGCTGTGTTGGGGGATTGAGTTGGTGCTGTGCTGGGGGATTGAGTTGGTGCTGAGTCGGGGGATTGAGTTGGGGTTGAGTTGGGATTGAGTTGGTGTTGAGCTGGAGGATTGAGCTGGTGTTGAGTTGGGGGATTGAGTTGGTGCTGAGTTGGGGGATTGAGTTGGGTGCTGAGTTGGGGGATTGAGTTGGTGCTGAGTTGGGGTATTGAGTTGGTGCTGATTTGGAGGATTCAGTTGGTGTTGAGTTGGGGGATTGTGTTGGTACTGAGTTGGTGTTGAGTTGGGTGATTGAGTTGGTGTTGAGTTGAGGGATTGAGCTGGTGTTGAGTTGGGGAATTGAGTTGGTGTTGAGTTGGGGGATTGAGATTGTGGTGGCGTTGTGGGATTGAGTTGGTGTTGAGTTGTGGGATTGAGTTGGGATTGAGTTGGGGGATTGAGTTGGTGTTGAGTTGAGAAATTGAGTTGGAGCTGAGTTGGGGAATTGAGTTGGTGCTGAGTTGGGGGATTGAGTTGGTGCCCAGTTGGGGAATTGATTTGGTGTTGAGTTGGGGGATTGAGTTGGGATTGAGTTGGGGGATTGAGTTGGTGTTGAGTTGGGAAATTGAGTTTGAGCTGAGTTGGGGAATTGAGTTGGTGCTGAGTTGGGGGATTGAGTTGGTGCTGAGTTGGGGGATTGAGTTGGTGCTGAGTTGGGGGATTGAGTTGGTGTTGAGTTGGGGAATTGAGTTGGTGCTGAGTTGGGGGATTGAGATTGTGGTTGTTGTGGGATTGAGTTGGTGTTGAGTTGGGGGATTGAGTTGGGGATTGAGTTGTGGTTTAGTTGGGGAATTGAGTTGTCGTTGAGTTGGGGGATTGAGATTGGGGTTGATTTGGGGATTGAGTTGGGCATTGAGTTGGGGATTGAGTTGGGGGCATTGAGTTGGCGATGAGTTGGGGATTGTGTTGGTGCTGTGTTGGGGGATTGAGTTGGCGTTGAGTTGGGGGATTGAGTTGGTGTTGAGTTGTGGGATTGAGTTGGTGTTGAGTTGGGGATTGAGTTGTGGTTGAGTTGGGGATTGAGTTGGTGCTTAATTGCAGAACTGTGTTGGCGTTGAGTTGGGGGATTGAGTTGGTGTTGAGTTGGGGAATTGAGTTGGTGTTGAGTTGGGGATTGAGTTGGGGTTGAGTTGGGGTTGAGTTGGGGATTGAGTTGGGGATTGAGTTGGGGGATTGAGTTGGTGTTGAGTTGGGGAATAGAGTTGGTGCTGAGTTGGGGGTTGAGTTGGGGGTTGAGTTGGGGGTTGAGTTGGGGATTGAGTGGGGGATTGAGTTGGTGTTGAGTTGGGGATTGAGTTTGGTGTTGAGTTGGGGTTTGAGTTGGGAGATTGAGGTTGGGTTTGAGTTGGTGCTGAGTTGGGGAATTGAGTTGGGATTGAGATTGGGGTTGAGTTGGCATTGTGTTGGGGAATTGAGTTGGCGTTGTGTAGGGGAATTGAGTTGGAGTTGTGTTGGGGAATTGAGTTGGTGTTGAGTTGAGGTATTGAGTTGGGATTGAGATTGGGGTTGAGTTGGTGTTGAGTTGGGGGATTGTGTTGGTGCTGTGTTGGCGGATTGAGTTGGCGTTGAGTTGGGGGATTGACTTGGTGTTGAGTTGTGGGATTGAGTTGGTGTTGAGTTGGGGGATTGAGATTGTGGTTGAGTTGGGGAATTGAGTTGGTGCTTAATTGCAGAACTGAGTTGGCGTTGAGTTGGGGGATTGAGTTGGTATTGAGTTGGGGAATAGAGTTGGTGCTGAGTTGGCGGATTGAGTTGGCGTTGAGTTGGCGTTGAGTTGGGGATTGAGTTGGGAGATTGAGTTGGGGGATTGAGTTGGTGTTGAGTTGGGGAATAGAGTTGGTGCTGAGTTGGCGGATTGAGTTGGCGTTGAGTTGGCGTTGAGTTGGGGATTGAGTTGGGAGATTGAGTTGGGGGATTGAGTTGGCGTTGAGTTGGAGGATTGAGTTGGCGTTGAGTTGGGGATTGAGTTGGGAGATTGAGTTCGGGTTTGAGTTGGTGCTGAGTTGGGGAATTGAGTTGGGATTGAGATTGGGGTTGAGTTGGCATTGTGTTGGGGAATTGAGTTGGCGTTGTGTAGGGGAATTGAGTTGGAGTTGTGTTGGGGAATTGAGTTGGTGTTGAGTTGAGGTATTGAGTTGGGATTGAGATTGGGGTTGAGTTGGTGTTGAGTTGGGGGATTGAGTTGGGGGATTGAGTTGGTGCTGAGTTGGGGGATTGAGTTGATGCTGAGTTGGGGGATTGTGTTGGTGCTGATTTGGGGGATTCCGTTGGTGTTGAGTTGGGGGATTGAGTTGGTACTGAGTTGGAGAATTGAGTTGGTGTTGAGTTGGGGGATTGAGTTGGGATTGTGTTGGGGGATTGAGTTGGTGTTGAGTTGGGGAATTGGGTTGGTGCTGAGTTGGGGGATTGAGTTGGTGCTGAGTTGTGGGATTGAGTTGGTGCTGAGTTGGCGAATTGAGTTGATGATGAGTTGGGGGATTGGATTGGTGCTCAGTTGGGGAATTGATTTGGTGTTGAGTTGGGGGATTGAGTTGGGGGATTGAGTTGGTGTTGAGTTGGGGATTGAATTGGTGTAGAGTTGGGCTTGAGTTGGAGGATTGAGCTGGTGTTGAGTTGGGGGATTGAGTTGATGCTGAGTTGGGGGATTCAGTTGGTGTTGAGTTGGGGATTGAGTTGGTGCTCAGTTGGGGAATTGATTTGGTTTTGAGTTGGGGGATTGAGTTGGGATTGAGTTGGGGGGTTGAGTTAGGGAATTGGGTTGGTGCTGAGTTGGGGGATTGAGTTGGTGCTGAGTTGGGGGATTGAGTTGGTGCTGAGTTGGGGAGTTGAGTTGGGGGATTGAGTTGGGATTGAGTTGGGGAATTGAGTTGGTGTTGCGTTGGGAGATTCAGTTGGTGCTGAGTTGGGGGATTGAGTTGGTGCTGAGTTGGGGGATTGAGTTGGTGTTGAGTTGGGGGATTGAGCTGGTGTTGAATTGGGGGATTGAGTTGGTGTTGAGTTGGGGGATTCAGTTGGTGCTGAGTTGGGGGATTGAGTTGCTGTTGAGTTGGGGGATTGAGTTGGTGTTGAGTTGGGGGATTGAGATTGTGGTTGTGTTGTGGGATTGAGTTGGTGTTGAGTTGGGGGATTGAGTTGTCGCTGAGTTGGGGATTGAGTTTGGGTTGAGTTGGGGGATTGAGTTGGTGCTTAATTGGCGAATTGAGTTGTCGTTGAGTTGGGGGATTGAGATTGGGGTTGATTTGGGGGATTGAGTTGGGCATTGAGTTGGGGCAATGAGTTGGCGTTGAGTTGGGGATTGAGTTGGTGCTGAGTTGGCGGATTGAGTTGGGGATTGAGTTGGGGATTGAGTTGGGTGATTGAGTTGGGGTTGAGTTGGGGATTGAGTTGGCGTTGAGTTGGAGGATTGAGTTGGCGTTGAGTTGGGTATTAAGTTGGGAGATTGAAGTTGGGTTTGAGTTGGTGCTGAGTTGGGGGATTGAGTTGCTGTTGAGTTGGGGGATTGAGTTGGTGCTGAGTTGGGGAATTGAGTTGGTGCTGAGTTGGGAGATTGAGTTGGTGCTGAGTTAGGGAATTGAGTTGGTGCTGAGTTGAGGGATTGAGATGGTGTTGAGTTGGGGAATTGAGTTGGTGTGGAGTTGTGGGATTGAGTTGGTGGTGAGTTGTTTAATTGAGTTGATGTTGAGTTGGGGGATTGGATTGGTGCTCAGTTGGGGAATTGATTTGGTGTTGAGTTTGGGGATTGAGTTGGGGGATTGAGTTGGGATTGAGTTGGGGGATTGAGTTGGTGTTGAGTTGGGGAATTGAGTTGGTGCTGAGTTGTGGGATTGAGCTGGTGTTGAGTTGGGGGATTGAGTTGGGGATTGAGTTGGTGTTGAGTTGGTGCTTAATTGGGGATTGAGTTGTCGTTGAGTTGGGGGATTGAGTTGGTGCTGAGTTGGGGTATTGAGTTGGTGCTGATTTGGGGGATTCAGTTGTTGTTGAGTTGGGTGATTGAGTTGGTTTTGAGTTGAGGGATTGAGTTAGTGTTGAGTTGGGGGATTGAGTTGGTGTTGAGTTGGAGGATTGAACTGGTGTTGAGTTGGGGAATTGGATTGGTGCTCAGTTGGGGGATTGAGTTGGTGCTGAGTTGGGGAATTGATTTGGTGTTGAGTTGGGGGATTGAGTTGGGCTTGAGTTGGAGGATTGAGCTGGTGTTGAGTTGGGGGATTGAGTTGGTGCTGAGTTGGGGGATTGAGTTGGTGCTCAGTTGGGGAAATGTGTTGGGATTGAGTTGGGGGATTGAGTTGGTGTTGAGTTGGGGAATGAGTTGGGCTTGAGTTGGAGGATTGAGTTGGTGTTGAGTTGGGGGATTGAGTTGGTGCTGAGTTGGGGGATTGATTTGGTGTTGAGTTGGGAGATTGAGTTGGGGGATTGAGTTGGTGTTGAGTTGGGGAATTGGGTTGGTGCTGAGTTGGGGGATTGATTTGGTGTTGAGTTGGGGGATTGAATTGGGATTGAGTTGGGGGATTGAGTTGGTGTTGAGTTGGGGGATTGAATTGGGATTGAGTTGGGTGATTGAGTTGGTGTTGAGTTGGGGGATTGAGTTGGGATTGAGTTGGGGTATTGAGTTGATGCTGAGTTGGGGATTGAGTTGGGGTTGAGTTGGGGGATCCAGTTGGTGCTGAGTTGGGGAATTGAGTTGGTGTTAAGTTGGGGGGATTGAGTTGGTGTTGAGTTGGAGGATTGAGTTGAGGTTGAGTTGTGGGATTGAGTTAGTGCTAAGTTGCTGAATTGATTTGGTGTTGAGTTGGGAGATTGAGTTTGATATTGGGGAATATTGGAAAGGATGAATATAGATAAGTCTCCTGGGCCTGATGGCATTTACCCCAGGATCCTATGGGAAGCTCGGGAGGAGATAGCAGAGCCATTGGCCTGGATTTTTATGTCGTCATTGTCAACGGGAATAGTACCAGAGGACTGGAGGATAGCGAATGTGGTCCCATTGTTCAAGAAAGGGAGTAGGGATAGCCCTAGTAACTATAGGCCAGTGAGTCTGACTTCAGTGGTGGGCAAAGTCTTAGAGAGAATGGTAAGGGATAAGATTTATGAACATCTGGGTAGGAATAACGTGATCAGGGATAGCCAGCATGGTTTTGTGAAGGGCAGGTCGTGCCTCACAAACCTTATTGAGTTCTTTGAGAAGGTGACTAAGGAAGTGGACGAGGGTAAAGCAGTAGATGTTGTGTATATGGATTTTAGTAAGGCGTTCGATAAGGTTCCCCATGGTAGGCTAATGCTAAAACTACGGAGATATGGCATTGAGGATACATTAGAGGTTTGGATTAGGAATTGGCTGGCTGGAAGGAGACAGAGGGTAGTAGTTGATGGATTATGTTCATCTTGGAGCGCAGTTACTAGCGGTGTACCACAAGGATCTGTTTTGGGACCATTGCTTTTCGTTATTTTTATAAATGATCTAGAGGAAGGACTTGAAAGCTGGGTAAGCAAGTTTGCGGATGACACAAAAGTCGGTGGAGTTGTGGATAGTGAGGAAGGAAGTGGTAGGTTACAGCGGGATATAGATAAGTTGCAGAGCTGGGCGGAAATGTGGCAAATGGAATTCAATGTAGCTAAGTGCGAAGTCGTTCACTTTGGTAGGAATAACAAGATGATGGATTACTGGGCTAATGGTAGGCTACTTGGTAGTGTGGATGAGCAGAGGGATCTTGGTGTCTATGTACACAGATCTCTGAAAGTTGCCACCCAGGTAAATAGTGCTGTGAGGAAGGCATATGGTGTACTGGGCTTTATTGGCAGAGGAATTGAGTTCCGGAGTCCTGAGGTCATGTTGCAGTTGTATAAGACTCTGGTGAGGCCTCATCTGGAGTATTGTGTGCAGTTTTGGTCGCCATACTATAGGAAGGATGTGGAAGCTTTAGAACGAGTGCAGAGGAGGTTTACCAGGATGTTGCCTGGAATGGTAGGAAAATCTTATGAGGAAAGGCTGAGGCACTTGGGGCTGTTCTCATTGGAGAAGAGAAGGTTTAGGGGAGATCTGATAGAAGTGTATAAGATGATTAGGGGTTTAGATAGGGTAGATACTAAGAACCTTTTACCGCTAATGGAGTCAGGTGTTACTAGGGGACATAGCTTTAAATTAAGGGGTGGTAGGTATAGGACAGATGTTAGGGGTAGATTCTTCACACAGCGGGTTGTGAGTTCATGGAATGCCCTGCCCGTATCAGTGGTGAACTCTCCTTCTTTATGGTCATTTAAGCGGGCATTGGATAGGCATTTGGAAGTTATTGGGCTAGTATAGGTTAGGTAGGATTCGGTTGGCGCAACATCGAGGGCCGAAGGGCCTGTACTGCGCTGTATCCTTCTATGTTCTATGTTCTATGAGTTGGTGTTGAGTTGGGGGATTGAGTTGGTGTTGAGTTGGTGGATTGAGCTGGTGTTGAGTTGGGTGATTGAGTTGGTGCTGAGTTGGGGGATTGAGTTGGTGCTGAGTTGAGGGATTGATTTGGTGTTGAGTTGGGGGATTGAGTTGGGGGATTGAGTTGGGGATTGAGTTGGTGTTGAGTTGGGGGATTGAGTTGGTGCTTAATTGGGGATTGAGTTGTCGTTGAGTTGGGGGATTGAGATTGGGGTTGATTTGGGAGAATGAGTTGTCATTGAGTTGGGGGATTGAGTTGGCGCTGAGTTGGGGAATTGAGTTGGCGCTGAGTTGGGGGATTGAGATGGTGTTGAGTTGGGGAAATGAGTTGGTGTTGAGTTGGGGGATTGAGTTGGTGTTGAGTTGGGGAATTGAGTTGGTGCTGAGTTGGGGGATTGAGTTGGGGTTGAGTTGGGGGATTGAGTTGGTGCTGAGTTGGGGAATTGAGTTGGTGCTGAGTTGGGGGATTGAGTTGGTGCTGAGTTGGTGCTGAGTTGGGGAATTAAGTTGGTGCTGAGTTGAGGGATTGAGATGGTGTTGAGTTGGGGAATTGAGTTGATGTTGAGTTGGGGGATTGGATTGGTGCTCAGTTGGGGAATTGATTTGGTGTTGAGTTTGGGGATTGAGTTGGGGGATTGAGTTGGGATTGAGTTGGGGATTGAGTTGGGAGTTGAGTTGGGGATTGAGTTGGGGTTGTGTTGGGGATTGAGTTGGGGATTGAGTTGGTGGATTGAGTTGGGGATTGAGTTGGGGATTGAGTTGGGGATTGAGTTGGGGATTTAGTTGGGGATTGAGTTGGGGATTGAGTTGGGGATTGATTTGGGGATTGAGTTGGGGATTGAGTTGGGGATTGAGTTGGGGATTGAGTTGGGGATTGAGTTGGGGATTGAGTTGGGGATTGAGTTGGGGGATTGAGTGGGGGATTGAGTTGGGGATTGTGTTGGGGATTGAGTTGGGGATTGAGTTGGGGGTTGAGTTGGGGATTGAGTTGGGGATTGAGTTGGGGATTGAGTTGGGGATTGAGTTGGGGGATGAGTTGGGGATTGAGTTGGGGATTGAGTTGGGGATTGAGTTGGGGATTGAGTTGGGGATTGAGTTGGGGATTGAGTTGGGGATTGAGTTGGGGATTGAGTTGGGATTGAGTTGGGGATTGAGTTGGTGTTGAGTTGGGAGATTGAGTTGGTGCTGAGTTGGGGGATTGAGTGGGTGTTGAGTTGGGGAATTGAGTTGGTGCTGAGTTGGGGGATTGAGTTGGGGTTGAGTTGGGGGATTGAGTTGGCGTTGAGTTGGGGGATTGAGTTGGTGTTGAGTTGGGGGATTGAGTTGGTGCTGAGTTGGGGGATTGATTTGGTATTGAGTTGGGGATTGAGTTGGAGCTGAGTTGGGGGATTGAGTTGGGAATGAGTAGGGGGATTGAGTTGATGCTGAGTTGGGGGATTGAGTGGTCGTTGAGTTGGGGGATTGAGATTGGGGTTGATTTGGTGGATTGAGTTGCCATTGAGTTGGTGTTGAGTTGGGGGATTGAGACGGTGTTGAGTTGGGGGATTGAGTTGGTGCTGAGTTGGGGGATTGAGTTGGTGCTGAGTTGGGGAATTGAGTTGGTGTTTTGTTGGGGGATTGAGTTGGTGTTGAGTTGGGGATTGAGTTGGGGTTTGAGTTGGGGTTGAGTTGGGTGTTGAGTTGGGGATTGAGTTGGGGGTTGAGTTGGGGATTGAGTTGGGGATTGAGTTGGGGGTTGAGTTGGGGATTGAGTTGGGGTTGAGTTGGGGGATGAGTTGGGGTTGAGTTGGGAATTGAGTTGGGGGATTGAGTTGGGGGTTGAGTTGGGGAATTGAGTGGGTGTTGAGTTGGGGATTGAGTTGGGGATTGAGTTGGGGATTGAGTTGGGGGTTGAGTTGGGGATTGAGTTGGGGGTTGAGTTGGGGATTGAGTTGGGGTTGAGTTGGGGATTGAGTTGGGGATTGAGTTGGGGATTGAGTTGGGGATTGAGTTGGGGTTGAGTTGGGGATTGAGTTGGGGTTGAGTTGGGGATTGAGTTGGGGGTTGAGTTGGGGATTGAGTTGGGGTTTGAGTTGGGGGTTGAGTTGGGGATTGAGTTGGGGATTGAGTTGGGGATTGAGTTGGGGATTGAGTTGGGGATTGCGTTGGGGATTGAGTTGGGGATTGAGGTGGGGATTGAGTTGGTGTTGAGTTGGGGATTGAGTTGGGGATTGCGTTGGGGATTGAGTTGGTGTTGAGTTGGGGATTGAGTTGGCGATTGAGTTGGGGATTGAGTTGGGTGTTGAGTTGGGGATTGAGGTGGGGATTGAGTTGGGGATTGAGTTGGGGTTTAGTTGGGGATTGAGTTGGGGCTTGAGTTGGGGATTGAGTTGGGGTTGAGTTGGGGGATTGTGTTGGGGCTGAGTTGGGGAATTGAATTGTCGTTGAGTTGCGGGATTGAGATTGGGGGTTGATTTGGGGGATTGAGTTGGGCATTGAGTTGGGGATTGAGTTGCGGGATTGAGTTGGCGGTGAGTTGGGGATTGAGTTGGTGCTGAGTTGGGGGATTAAGTTGGCGTTGAGTTGGGGATTGAGTTGGTGCTGAGTTGGGAGATTGAGTTGGTGCTGAGTTGGGGGATTGAGTTGGTGTTGAGTTGGGGATTGAGTTGGGGATTGAGTTGAGGGATTGAGTTGGTGTTGAGTTGGGGATTGAGTTGGGTGTTGAGTTGGGGATTGAGTTGGTGATTGAGTTGAGGATTGAGTTGGGGATTGAGTTGGGGGTTGAGTTGGGGTTGAGTTGGGGATTGAGTTGGGGATTGAGTTGGGGATTGAGTTGGGGGATTGAGTTGGGGAATTGAGTTGGGGATTGAGTTGGGGATTGAGTTGGGGGTTGAGTTGGGGATTGAGTTGGGTGTTGAGTTGGGGGTTGAGTTGGGGTTGAGTTGGGGGTTGAGTTGGGGTTGAGTTGGTTTTGGGGTTGAGTTGGGGGTTGAGTTGGGGATTGAGTTGGGGGTTGAGTTGGGGGTTGTGTTGGGGATTGAGTTGGTGTTGAGTTGGGGGTTGAGTTGGGGATTGAGTTGGTGTTGAGTTGGGGATTGAGTTGGGGTTTGAGTTGGGGGTTGAGTTGGGGTTTGAGTTGGGGATTGAGTTGGGGATTCAGTTGGGGATTGAGTTGGGGATTGAGTTGGTGTTGAGTTGGGGATTGAGTTGGGGTTGAGTTGGGGGTTGAGTTGGGGATTGAGTTGGGGGTTGAGTTGGGGATTGAGTTGGGGATTGAGTTGGGGGTGAGTTGGGGTTGTGTTGGGGATTGAGTTGGGGGTTTGAGTTGGTGTTGAGTTGGGGATTGAGTTGGGGCTTGAGTTGGGGGATTGAGTTGGGGATTGAGTTGGGGGATTGAGGTGGGGATTGAGTTGGGGATTGAGTTGGGGTTTAGTTGGGGATTGAGTTGGGGATTGAGTTGGGGGATTGAGTTGGGGATTGAGTTGGGGATTGTGTTGGTGCTGAGTTGGGGATTGAATTGGGGATTGAGTTGGGGATTGAGATTGGGGTTGATTTGGGGATTGAGTTGGGGATTGAGTTGGGGATTGAGTTGGGGATTGAGTTGGGGATTGAGTTGGGGATTGAGTTGGTGCTGAGTTGGGGGATTAAGTTGGCGTTGAGTTGGGGATTGAGTTGGTGCTGAGTTGGGAGATTGAGTTGGTGCTGAGTTGGGGATTGAGTTGGTGTTGAGTTGGGGAATTCAGTTGGTATTGAGTTGAGGGATTAAGATGGTGTTGAGTTGGGGAATTGAGTTGGTGTTGAGTTGGGGGATTCAGTTGGTGCTGAGTTGAGGAATTGAGTTGGTGTTAAGTTGGGGGATTGATTTGGGGTTGAGTTGTGGGATTGAGTTGGGGAATTGAGTTGATGTTGAGTTGGGGGATTGGATTGGGGCTCAGTTGGGGAATTGAGTTGGTGTTGAGTTGGGGGATTGAGTTGGGGGATGAGTTGGTGTTGAGTTGGGGAATTGATTTGGTGTTGAGTTGGGGGATTGAGTTGGGATTGAGTTGGGGATTGAGTTGGTGTTGAGTTGGGGAATTGGGTTGGTGTTGAGTTGGGGATTGAGTTGGGGAATTGAGTTGGTGTTGAGTTGGGGGATTGAGTTGGTGTTGAGTTGGAGGATTGAGCTGGTGTTGAGTTGGAGGATTGAGCTGGTGTTGAGTTGGGGGATTGAGTTGATGCTGTGTTGGGGGATTGAGTTGGTGCTGATTTAGGTGATTGAGTTGATGTTGAGTTGGGGGATTGGATTGGGGCTCAGTTGGGGAATTGATTTGGTGTTGAGTTGGGGATTGAGTTGGGGATTGAGTTGGTGTTGAGTTGGGGATTGAGTTGGTGTTGAGTTGGGGATTGAGTTGGGGATTGAGTTGGGGGATTGAGTTGGGCTTGAGTTGGGATTGAGTTGGGATTGAGTTGGGGATTGAGTTGGGATTGAGTTGGGGATTGAGTTGGGGATTGAGTTGGGGGATTGAGTTGTTGTTGAGTTGGGGATTGAGTTGGGGTTGATTTGGGGATTGAGTTGGGACTTGAGTTGGGGATTGAGTTGGGGATTGAGTTGGGGATTGAGTTGGGGATTGAGTTGGGGATTGAGTTGGGGTTGAGTTGGGGATTGAGTTGGGGATTGAGTTGGGGGTTGAGTTGGGGATTGAGTTGGGGATTGAGTTGGGGATTGAGTGGGGGATTGAGTTGGGGATTGAGTTGGGGATTGAGTTGGGGATTGAGTTGGGGATTGAGTTGGGGATTGAGTTGGGGATTGAGTTGGGGATTGAGTTGGGGCTGAGTTGGGGGATTGAGTTGGGGATTGAGTTGGGGATTGAGTTGGGGTTGAGTTGGGGATTGAGTTGGGGATTGAGTTGGGGATTGAGTTGGGTGTTGAGTTGGTGATTGAGTTGGGGTTGAGTTGGGGTTTGAGTTGGGGATTGAGTTGGGGATTGAGTTGGCGATTGAGTTGGGGATTGAGTTGGGGTTGAGTTGGGGATTGAGTTGGGGATTGAGTTGGGGATTGAGTTGGGGATTGAGTTGGGGATTGAGTTGGGGATTGAGTTGGGGATTGAGTTGGGGATTGAGTTGGGGATTGAGTTGGGGATTGAGTTGGGGTTGAGTTGGGGATTGAGTTGGGGATTGAGTTGGGGATTGAGTTGGGGATTGAGTTGGGGATTGAGTTGGGGATTGAGTTGGGGATTGAGTTGGGGATTGAGTTGGGGATTGAGTTGGGGATTGAGTTGGGGATTGAGTTGGGGATTGAGTTGGGGGTTGAGTTGGGGATTGAGTTGGGGATTGAGTTGGGGTTGAGTTGGGGATTGAGTTGGGGGTTGAGTTGGGGATTGAGTTGGGGTTGAGTGGGGATTGAGTTGGGGATTGAGTTGGGGTTTGAGTTGGTGTTGAGTTGGGGATTGAGTTGGTGATTGAGTTGGGGATTGAGTTGGGGATTGAGTTGGGGATTGAGTTGGGGATTGAGTTGGGGTTTGAGTTGGGGATTGAGTTGGGGATTGAGTTGGGGATTGAGTTGGGGATTGAGTTGGGGATTGAGTTGGGGATTGAGTTGGGGATTGAGTTGGGGATTGAGTTGGGGATTGAGTTGGGGGTTGTGTTGGGGATTGAGTTGGGGGATTGAGTTGGGGGTTGAGTTGGGGATTGAGTTGGGGGTTGAGTTGGGGAGTGAGTTGGGTTGAGTTGGGGATTGAGTTGGGGATTGAGTTGGGGATTGAGTTGGGGATTGAGTTGGGGATTGAGTTGGGGATTGAGTTGGGGGTTGAGTTGGCGATTGAGTTGGGGGATTGAGTTGGGGATTGAGTTGGGGGTTGAGTTGGGGATTGATTTGGGGATTGAGTTGGGGGTTGAGTTGGGGATTGAGATGGGGATTGAGTTGGGGATTGAGTTGGGGATTGAGTTGGGGATTGAGTTGGGGATTGAGTTGGGGATTGATTTGGGGATTGAGTTGGGGATGAGTTGGGGGATTGAGTTGGTGTTGAGTTGGGGATTGAGTTGGGGAATGAGTTGGGGATTGAGTTGGGGATTGAGTTGGGGATTGAGTTGGGGATTGAGTTGGTGTTGAGTTGGGGATTGAGTTGGGGATTGAGTTGGGGATTGAGTTGGGGTTGAGTTGGGGATTGAGTTGGTGTTGAGTTGGGGATTTGAGTTGGTGTTGAGTTGGGGATTGAGTTGGGTGATTGAGTTGGGGGATTGAGTTGGGGGATTGAGTTGGGGATTGATTTGGTGTTGAGTTGGGGGATTGAGTTGGGGATTGAGTTGGGGGATTGAGTTGGCGCTGAGTTGGGCATTGAGTTGGGCTTGAGTTGGGGGATTGAGTTGGAGTTGAGTTGGGGGATTGAGTTGGGTTTGAGTTGGGGATTGAGTTGGGTTGAGTTGGGGATTGAGTTGGGGATTGAGTTGGGAGATTGAGATTGGGGTTGAGTTGGGGATTGAGTTGGCGTTGAGTTGGGGATTGAGTGGGGGCTGAGTTGGGGGACTGAGTTGGTATTGAGTTGGGGGATTGAGTTGGGGGCTTGAGTTGGGGATTGAGTTGGCGGTTGAGTTGGGGATTGAGTTGGCGCTGAGTTGGGGGACTGAGTTGGTGTTGAGTTGGGGATTGAGTTGGGGATTGAGATGGGGATTGAGTTGGGGGATTGAGCTGGTGTTGAGTTGGGGATTGAGTTGGGTGTTGAGTTGGGGATTGAGTTGGGGATTGAGTTGGGGTTGAGTTGGGGATTGAGTTGGGGATTGAGTTGGTGTTGAGTTGGGGTTTGAGTTGGGGATTGAGTTGGGGATTGAGTTGGGGATGAGTTGGGGATTGAGTTGGGGTTGAGTTGGGGATTGAGTTGGGGATTGAGTTGGGGATTGAGTTGGGGATTGAGTTGGGGATTGAGTTGGGGATTGAGTTGGGGATTGAGTTGGGGATTGAGTTGGGGATTGAGTTGGGGATTGAGTTGGGGATTGAGTTGGGGTTGAGTTGGGGATTGAGTTGGGGATTGAGTTGGGGTTTGAGTTGGGGGTTGAGTTGGGGATTGAGTTGGGGATTGAGTTGGGGATTGAGTTGGGGTTGAGTTGGGGATTGAGTTGGGGATTGAGTTGGGGGTTGAGTTGGGGATTGAGTTGGGGTTGAGTTGGGGATTGAGTTGGGGGTTGAGTTGGGGGTTGAGTTGGGGATTGAGTTGGGGATTGAGTTGGGGTTGAGTTGGGGATTGAGTTGGGGTTGAGTTGGGGATTGAGTTGGGGATTGAGTTGGGGATTGAGTTGGGGATTGAGTTGGGGATTGAGTTGGGGGTTGAGTTGGGGATTGAGTTGGGGATTGAGTTGGGGATTGAGTTGGTGTTGAGTTGGGGTTGTGTTGGGGATTGAGTTGGGGATTGAGTTGGGGATTGAGTTGGGGATTGAGTTGGGGATTGAGTTGGGGGTTGAGTTGGGGATGAGTTGGGGATTGAGTTGGGGGTTGAGTTGGGGATTGAGTTGGGGATTGAGTTGGGGATTGAGTTGGGGATTGAGTTGGGGTTGAGTTGTGGATTGAGTTGGGGATTGAGTTGGGGATTGAGTTGGTGTTGAGTTGGGGATTGAGTTGGGGATTGAGTTGGGGATTGAGTTGGGGATTGAGTTGGGGGTTGAGTTGGGGATTGATTTGGGATTGAGTTGGGGATTGAGTTGGGGATTGAGTTGGGGATTGATTTGGGGATTGAGTTGGTGTTGAGTTGGGGATTGAGTTGGTGTTGAGTTGGGGATTGAGTTGGGGAATGAGTTGGGGATTGAGTTGGGGATTGAGTTGGGATTGAGTTGGGGATTGAGTTGGGGATTGAGTTGGGGATTGAGTTGGGGATTGAGTTGGGGATTGAGTTGGGGATTGAGTTGGGGATTGTGTTGGGGATTGAGTTGGGGATTGAGTTGGGGATTGAGTTGGGGATTGAGTTGGGGCTTGAGTTGGGGATTGAGTTGGGGATTGAATTGGGGATTGAGTTGGGGCTGAGTTGGGGTTGAGTTGGGGATTGAGTTGGGGATTGAGTTGGGGATTGAGTTGGGGATTGAGTTGGGGATTGAGTTGGGGATTGAGTTGGGGATTGAGTTGGGGATGGAGTTGGGGATTGAGTTGGGGATTGAGTTGGGGATTGAGTTGGGGATTGAGTTGGGGATTGAGTTGGGGATTGAGTTGGGGATTGAGTTGGGGATTGAGTTGGGGATTGAGTTGGGGATTGAGTTGGGGATTGAGTTGGGGATTGAGTTGGGGATTGAGTTGGGGATTGAGTTGGGGATTGAGTTGGGGATTGAGTTGGGGATTGAGTTGGGGTTTGAGTTGGGGATTGAGTTGGGGATTGAGTTGGGGATTGAGTTGGGGATTGAGTTGGGGATTGAGTTGGGGTTTGAGTTGGGGATTGAGTTGGGGATTGTGTTGGGGTTGAGTTGGGGATTGAGTTGGGGATTGAGTTGGGGATTGAGTTGGGGATTGAGTTGGGGATTGAGTTGGGGATTGAGTTGGGGATTGAGTTGGGGGTTGAGTTGGGGATTGAGTTGGGGATTTAGTTGGGGATTGAGTTGGGGATTGAGTTGGGGATTGATTTGGGGATTGAGTTGGGGATTGAGTTGGGGGTTGCGTTGGGGATTGAGTTGGGGATTGAGTTGGGGATTGAGTTGGGGTTTGAGTTGGGGATTGAGTTGGGGTTGCGTTGGGGATTGAGTTGGGGATTGAGTTGGGGATTGAGTTGGGGATTGAGTTGGGGATTGAGTTGGGGCTTGAGTTGGGGGTTGAGTTGGGGATTGAGTTGGGGATTGAGTTGGGGTTGAGTTGGGGGTTGAGTTGGAGTTGAGTTGGGGATTGAGTTGGGGATTGAGTTGGGGTTTGAGTTGGGGATTGAGTTGGGGATTGAGTTGGGGATTGAGTTGGGGATTGAGTTGGGGGTTGAGTTGGGGATTGAGTTGGGGATTGAGTTGGGGATTGAGTTGGGGGTTGAGTTGGTGGTTGAGTTGGGGATTGAGTTGGGGATTGAGTTGGGGATTGAGTTGGGGATTGAGTTGGGGATTGAGTTGGGGTTGAGTTGGGGATTGAGTTGGGGCTGAGTTGGGGATTGAGTTGGGTGTTGAGTTGGGGATTGAGTTGGGTGTTGAGTTGGGGATTGAGTTGTGGATTGAGTTGGGGATTGAGTTGGGGATTGAGTTGGGGATTGAGTTGGGGCTTGAGTTGAGGATTGAGTTGGTGTTGAGTTGGGGATTGAGTTGGGGATTGAGTTGGGGATTGAGTTGGGGATTGAGTTGGGGGTTGAGTTGGTGATTGAGTTGGGGATTGAGTTGGGGATGAGTTGGGGATTGAGTTGGGTTGAGTTGGGCTTGAGTTGGGGATTGAGTTGGGTGTTGAGTTGGGGATTGAGTTGGTGTTGAGTTGGGGATTGAGTTGGTGTTGAGTTGGGGATTGAGTTGGGATTGAGTTGGGGATTGCGTTGGGGCTTGAGTTGGGGATTGAGTTGGTGTTGAGTTGGTGTTGAGTTGAGGATTGAGTTGGGGATTGAGTTGGGGATTGAGTTGGGGTTGAGTTGGGGATTGAGTTGGGGTTGAGTTGGGGATTGAGTTGGGGAATGAGTTGGGGATTGAGTTGGGGATTGAGTTGGGGATTGAGTTGGGGATTGAGTTGGTGTTGAGTTGGGGATTGAGTTGGGGTTGAGTTGGGGATTGAGGTGGGGATTGAGTTGGGGATTGAGTTGGGGTTGAGTTGGGGATTGAGTTGGGGATTGAGTTGGGGATTGAGTTGTGGTTGAGTTGGGGGATTGAGATTGGGGTTGATTTGGGGGATTGAGTTGGCGATTGAGTTGGGGATTGAGTTGGGGGATTGAGTTGGGATTGAGATTGGGGTTGAGTTGGGGATTGAGTTGGGTTGAGTTGGGGATTGAGTTGGGGATTGAGTTGGGAGATTTAGATTTGGGTTGAGTTGGGGGATTGGGGCTTGAGTTGGGGATTGAGTTGGTGTGAGTTGGGGGTTGAGTTGGGATTGAGTTGGGGGATTGAGTTGGTGCTTGAGTTGGGGATTGAGTTGGGATTGAGTTGGGGATTGAGTTGGCGCTGAGTTGGGGGATTGAGTTGGTATTGAGTTGGGGATTGAGTTGGTATTGAGTTGGGGATTGAGTTGGGTGTTGAGTTGGGGATTGAGTTGGTGTTGAGTTGGGGATTGAGTTGGGGTTGAGTTGAGGATTGAGTTGGGGTTGAGTTGGGGATTGAGTTGGGGGTTGAGTTGGGGATTGAGTTGGGGATTGAGTTGGGGATTGAGTTGGTGATGAGTTGGGGAATTGAGTTGGTCCTGAGTTGGGGATTGAGTTGGTGTTGAGTTGGGATTGAGTTGAGGGTTTGAGTTGGGGATTGAGTTGGGGATTGAGTTGGGGATTGAGTTGGTGTTGAGTTGGGGATTGAGTTGATGCTGTGTTGGGGGATTGAGTTGGGGCTGATTTAGGTGATTGAGTTGGTGTTGAGTTGGGGATTGAGTTGGGTGTTGAGTTGGGGATTGAGTTGGGGATTGAGTTGGGGATTGAGTTGGGTTTGAGTTGGGGATTGAGTTGGTGTTGAGTTGGGGATTGAGTTGGGGATTGAGTTGGTGTTGAGTTGGGGATTGAGTTGGGGATTGAGTTGGGGATTGAGTTGGGGATTGAGTTGGGGATTGAGTTGGGGATTGAGGTGGGGATTGAGTTGGGGGATTGAGTTGGGGATTGAGTTGGGGATTGAGTTGGGGATTGAGTTGGGGTTGAGTTGGGGATTGAGTTGGGGATTGAGTTGGGGATTGAGTTGGGGATTGAGTTGGGGATTGAGTTGGGGATTGAGTTGGGGATTGAGTTGGGGATTGAGTTGGGGATTGAGTTGGGGATTGAGTTGGGGATTGAGTTGGGGATTGAGTTGGGGATTGAGTTGGGGATTGAGTTGGGGATTGAGTTGGGGATTGAGTTGGGGATTGAGTTGGGGATTGAGTTGGGGATTGAGTTGGGGGTTGAGTTGGGGATTGAGTTGGGGGTTGAGTTGGGGATTGAGTTGGGGATTGAGTTGGGGATTGAGTTGGGGATTGAGTTGGGGATTGAGTTGGGGATTGAGTTGGGGATTGAGTTGGGGATTGAGTTGGGGCTTGAGTTGGGGATTGAGTTGGGGATTGAGTTGGGGATTGAGTTGGGGATTGAGTTGGGGTTGAGTTGGGGATTGAGTTGGGGATTGAGTTGGGGATTGAGTTGGGGTTGAGTTGGGGATTGAGTTGGGGATTGAGTTGGGGATTGAGTTGGGGTTGAGTTGGGGATTGAGTTGGGGTTGAGTTGGGGATTGAGTTGGGGATTGAGTTGGGGATTGAGTTGGGGATTGAGTTGGGGATTGAGTTGGGGATTGAGTTGGGGATTGAGTTGGGGATTGAGTTGGGGATTGAGTTGGGGATTGAGTTGGGGATTGAGTTGGGGATTGAGTTGGGGATTGAGTTGGGGATTGAGTTGGGGATTGAGTTGGGGTTGAGTTGGGGATTGAGTTGGGGATTGAGTTGGGGATTGAGTTGGGGATTGAGTTGGGGATTGAGTTGGGGATTGAGTTGGGGATTGAGTTGGGGATTGAGTTGGGGATTGAGTTGGGGATTGAGTTGGGGGTTGAGTTGGGTGTTGAGTTGGGTGTTGAGTTGGGGATTGAGTTGGTGTTGAGTTGGGGATTGAGTTGGGGATTGAGTTGGGGATTGAGTTGGGGTTGAGTTGGGGATTGGGTTGGGGTTGAGTTGGGGATTGAGTTGGGGATTGAGTTGGGGATTGAGTTGGGGATTGAGTTGGGGATTGGGTTGGGGCTTGAGTTGGGGATTGAGTTGGGGATTGAGTTGGGGATTGAGTTGGTGTTGAGTTGGGGATTGAGTTGGGGATTGAGTTGGGAATTGAGTTGGGGATTGAGTTGGGGATTGGGTTGGGGATTGAGTTGGGGGTTGAGTTGGGGATTGAGTTGGGGATTGAGTTGGGGATTGAGTTGGGGTATTGAGTTGGTGCTGAGTTGGGGATTGAGTTGGTGTTGAGTTGGGGATTGAGTTGGGGATTGAGTTGGGGATTGAGTTGGTGTTTAGTTGGGGATTGAGTTGGCGATTGAGTTGGGGATTGAGTTGGGGATTGAGTTGGGGATTGAGTTGGGGATTGAGTTGGGGATTGAGTTGGGGATTGAGTTGGGGATTGAGTTGGGGATTGAGTTGGGGATTGAGTTGGGGTTGATTTGGGGATTGAGTTGGGGATTGAGTTGGGGATTGAGTTGGGGATTGAGTTGGGGATTGAGTTGGGGATTGAGTTGGGGATTGAGTTGGGGATTGAGTTGGGGTTGAGTTGGGGTTGAGTTGGGGGTTGAGTTGGGGATTGAGTTGGGGATTGAGTTGGGGATTGAGTTGGGGATTGAGTTGGGGATTGAGTTGGGGATTGAGTTGGGGATTGAGTTGGGGATTGAGTTGGGGATTGAGTTGGGGATTGAGTTGGGGTTTGAGTTGGGGTTTGAGTTGGGGATTGAGTTGGGGCTTGAGTTGGGGATTGAGTTGGGGATTGAGTTGGGGATTGAGTTGGGGGTTGAGTTGGGGATTGAGTTGGGGGTTGAGTTGGGGATTGAGTTGGGGATTGAGTTGGGGTTGAGTTGGCGATTGAGTTGGGGATTGAGTTGGTGTTGAGTTGGGGATTGAGTTGGGGATTGAGTTGGGGGTTGAGTTGGGGTTGAGTTGGGGATTGAGTTGGGGGATTGAGTTGGGGATTGAGTTGGGGGATTGAGTTGGGGATTGAGTTGGGGGATTGAGTTGGTGTTGAGTTGGGGATTGAGTTGGGGATTGAGTTGGGGGTTGAGTTGGGGATTGAGTTGGTGTTGAGTTGGGGAATTGGGTTGGTGTTGAGTTGGGGATTGAGTTGGGGATTGAGTTGGGGATTGAGTTGGGGATTGAGTTGGGGATTGAGTTGGGGATTGAGTTGGGGATTGAGTTGGGGATTGATTTGGTGTTGAGTTGGGGATTGAGTTGGGGGTTGAGTTGGGGATTGAGTTGGGGATTGAGTTGGGGATTGAGTTGGGGGTTGAGTTGGGGATTGAGTTGGTGATGAGTTGGGGATTGAGTTGGTGTTGAGTTGGGGGATTGGGTTGGTGTTGAGTTGGGGTTGAGTTGGGATTGAGTTGGGGATTGAGTTGGGGTTGATTTGGGGATTGAGTTGGGGATTGAGTTGGGGGTTGAGTTGGGGATTGAGTTGGGGATTGAGTTGGGGGATTGAGTTGGGGATTGAGTTGGGGATTGAGTTGGGGATTGAGTTGGGGTTGAGTTGGGGATTGAGTTGGGGATTGAGTTGGGGATTGAGTTGGGGCTGAGTTGGGGTTGAGTTGGGGATTGAGTTGGGGATTGAGTTGGGGATTGAGTTGGGGGTTGAGTTGGGGTTGAGTTGGGGATTGAGTTGGGGATTGAGTTGGGGATTGAGTTGGGGATTGAGTTGGGGATTGAGTTGGGGATTGAGTTGGGGATTGAGTTGGGGGTTGAGTTGGGGATTGAGTTGGGGATTGAGTTGGGGATTGAGTTGGGGATTGAGTTGGGGATTGAGTTGGGGATTGAGTTGGGGGATTGAGTTGGGGGTTGAGTTGGGGATTGAGTTGGGGATTGAGTTGGGGATTGAGTTGGGGGTTGAGTTGGGGATTGAGTTGGGGATTGTGTTGGTGTTGAGTTGGGGATTCAGTTGGTGTTGAGTTGGGGAATTGAGTTTGTATTGAGTTGGGCGATTGAGTTGGTGTTGAGTTGGGGAATTGATTTGGTGTTGAGTTGGGGATTGAGTTGGGATTGAGTTGGGGGATTGAGTTGGTGTTGAGTTGGGGAATTGGGTTGGTGCTGAGTTGGGGGATTGAGTTGGTGTTGAGTTGGGGAATTGAGTTGGTGTTGAGTGGGGGATTGAGTTGGTGTTGAGTTGGGGGATTGGGTTGGTGTTGAGTTGGAGGATTGAGCTGGTGTTAAGTTGGGTGATTGAGTTGGTGTTGAGTTGAGGGATTGAGTTGGTGCTGAGTTGGGGAATTGATTTGGTGTTGAGTTGGGGGATTGAGTTGGGGAATGAGTTGGTGTTGAGTTGGGGGATTGAGTTGGTGCTTAATTGTGGAATTGAGTTGGCATTGAGTTGGGGGATTGAGTTGGTGTTGAGTTGGGGGATTGAGTTGGTGCTGAGTTGGGGAATTGATTTGGTGTTGAGTTGGCGGATTGAGTTGGGGATTGAGTTGGTGTTGAGTTGGGGGATTGAGTTGGTGCTAATTTGGGGATTGAGTTGTCGTTGAGTTGGGGGATTGAGATTGGGGTTGATTTGGGGGATTGAGTTGGGGTTGAGTTGGGGGATTGAGTTGGGGTTGAGTTGTGGGATTGAGTTGGTGCTGAATTGGGGAATTGAGTTGATGTTGAGTTGGGGTATTGCGTTGGTGCTGAGTTGGGGGGTTGAGTTGGGGAATTGAGTTGGGGTTGAGTTGGGGATTGAGTTGGGGTTGAGTTGTGGGATTGAGTTTGTGCTGAGTTGGGGAATTGAGTTGATGTTGAGTTGGGGGATTGAGTTGGTGTTGAGTTGGGGGATTGAGCTGGTGCTGAGTTGGGGAATTGAGTTGGTGATGAGTTGGGGGATTGAGTTGGGGATTGAGTTGGGGATTGAGTTGGGGATTGAGTTGGTGTTGAGTTGGGGATTGAGTTGGGGATTGAGTTGGGGATTCAGTTGGGGATTGAGTTGGGGATTGAGTTGGGGATTGAGTTGGGGATTGAGTTGGGGATTGAGTTGGGGATTGAGTTGGGGATTGAGTTGGGGGTTGAGTTGGGGATTGAGTTGGGGATTGAGTTGGGGCTTGAGTTGGGGATTGAGTTGGGGATTGAGTTGGGGATTGAGTTGGGGATTGAGTTGGGGATTGGGTTGGGGATTGAGTTGGGGATTGAGTTGGGGATTGAGTTGGGGATTGAGTTGGGGATTGAGTTGGGGATTGAGTTGGGGATTGAGTTGGGGATTGAGTTGGGGATTGAGTTGGGGATTGAGTTGGGGATTGAGTTGGGGCTTGAGTTGGGGATTGAGTTGGGGATTGAGTTGGGGATTGAGTTGGGGATTGAGTTGGGGATTGAGTTGGGGATTGAGTTGGGGATTGAGTTGGGGTTGAGTTGGGGATTGAGTTGGGGATTGAGTTGGGATTGAGTTGGGGATTGAGTTGGGGTTTGAGTTGGGGATTGAGTTGGGTTGAGTTGGGGATTGAGTTGGGGATTGAGTTGGGGATTGAGTTGGGGATTGAGTTGGGGATTGAGTTGGGGATTGGGTTGGGGATTGAGTTGGGGATTGAGTTGGGGATTGAGTTGGGGATTGAGTTGGGGATTGAGTTGGGGATTGAGTTGGGGGTTGAGTTGGGGATTGAGTTGGGGATTGAGTTGGGGATTGAGTTGGGGATTGAGTTGGGGATTGAGTTGGGGATTGAGTTGGGGATTGAGTTGGGGATTGAGTTGGGGATTGAGTTGGGGATTGAGTTGGGGATTGAGTTGGGGATTGAGTTGGGGGTTGAGTTGGGGATTGAGTTGGGGATTGAGTTGGGGATTGAGTTGGGGATTGAGTTGGGGATTGAGTTGGGGATTGAGTTGGGAATTGAGTTGGGGATTGAGTTGGGGATTGAGTTGGGGATTGAGTTGGGGATTGAGTTGGGGATTGAGTTGGGGACTTGAGTTGGGGATTGAGTTGGGGATTGAGTTTGGGATGGGGTTGAGTTGGGGGATTGAGTTGGGGATTGAGTTGGGTGTTGAGTTGGGGATTGAGTTGGGGATTGAGTTGGGGATTGAGTTGGGATTGAGTTGGGGATTGAGTTGGTGTTGAGTTGGGGATTGAGTTGGGGATTGAGTTCGGGATTGAGTTGGGGATTGAGTTGGGGGTTGAGTTGGCGATTGAGTTGGGATTGAGTTGGTGTTGAGTTGGGGGTTGAGGTGGGGATTGAGTTGGGGATTGAGTTGGGGATTGAGTTGGGGGTTGAGTTGGGGATTGAGTTGGGGGATTGAGTTGGGGTTGAGTTGGGGATTGAGTTGGGGATTGATTTGGGGATTGAGTTGGGGGATTGAGTTGGGGGTTGAGTTGGGAGATTGAGATTGGGGTTGAGTTGGGGATTGAGTTGGTGCTGAGTTGGGGAATTGCATTGGGGTTGAGTTGGGGGATTGAGTTGGGGTTGAGTTGGGGGATTGAGTTGGCGTTGAGTTGGGAGATTGAGTTGGTGCTGAGTTGGGGAATTGAGTTGGTGCTGAGTTGGGGCATTGAGTTGGGATTGAGTTGGGGGATTGAGTTGGTGTTGAGTTGGGGATTGAGTTGGTGCTGAGTTGGGGATTGAGTTGGTGCTGAGTTGGGGATTGAGGTGGGGTTGAGTTGGGGAATTGAGTTGGGGTTGAGTTGGGGGACTGAGTTGGCGTTGAGTTGGGGATTGAGTTGGTGCTGAGTTGGGGAATTGAGTTGGTGCTGAGTTGGGGGATTGAGTTGGGGTTGAGTTGGGGGACTGAGTTGGCGTTGAGTTGGGGATTGAGTTGGTGCTGAGTTGGGGAATTGATTTGGAGCTGAGTTGGGGGATTGAGTTGGGATTGAGTTGGGGGCTTGAGTTGGTGTTGAGTTGGGGATTGAGTTGGTGTTGAGTTGGGGATTGAGTTGTGGTTGAGTTGGGGATTGAGTTGGTGTTGAGTTGGGGATTGAGTTGGTGTTGAGTTGGGGATTGAGTTGGGGGATTGAGTTGGCGTTGATTTGGGGATTGAGTTGGGGCTTGAGTTGGGGATTGAGGTGGGGTTGAGTTGGGGATTGAGTTGGGGATTGAGTTGGGGATTGAGTTGGAGCTGAGTTGGGGGATTGAGTTGGCGTTGAGTTGGGGAATGAGTTGGGGTTGAGTTGGAGGATTGAGTTGGGGATTGAGTTGGTGTTGAGTTGGGGATTGAGTTGGGGATTGAGTTGGGGATTGAGTTGGGGATTGAGTTGGGGCTTGAGTTGGGGGATTGAGTTGGCGTTGAGTTGGGGATTGAGTTGGGGGGTTGAGTTGGGGGATTGAGTTGGTGTTGAGTTGGGGATTGAGTTTGTGTTGAGTTGGTGGATTGAGGTGGTGCTGATTTGGGGAATTGAGACGGTGTTGAGTTGGGGGATTTGAGTTGGCGTTGAGTTGGGAATTGAGTTGGTGCTGAGTTGGGGGATTGAGTTGGTGCTGAGTTGGGGTATTGAGTTGGTGCTGAGTTGGGGAATTGAGTTGGTGCTGAGTTGGGGGATTGAGTTGGTGTTGAGTTTGGGGATTGAGTTTGCGTTGAGTTGGGGGATTCAATTGGTGTTGAGTTGGGGGATTGAGTTGGTGTTGAGTTGGGGGATTGAGTTGGGATTGAGTTGGGGGATTGAGTTGGCGTTGAGTTGGGGGATTTAGTTGGTGCTGAGTTGGGGGATTGAGTTGGTGTTGAGTTGGGGGATTGAGTTGTCGTTGAGTTGGGGGATTGAGTTGGGGATTGAGTTGGGGGATTGAGTTGGCGTTGAGTTGGGGGATTGAGTTGGTGCTGAGTTGGGGAATTGAGTTGTCGTTGAGTTGGGGGATTGAGTTGGGGATTGAGTTGGGGATTGAGTTGGTGCTGAGTTGGGGATTGAGTTGGTGTTGAGTTGGGGATTGAGTTGGGGGTTGAGTTGGGGATTGAGTTGGGGATTGAGTTGGGGATTGAGTTGGGGTTGAGTTGGGGATTGAGTTGGTGCTGAGTTGGGGATTGAGTTGGGGGTTGAGTTGGGGATTGAGTTGGTGTTGAGTTGGGGGATTGAGTTGGGGCTTGAGTTGGGAATTGAGTTGGGGATTGAGTTGGGGATTGAGTTGGGGGATGAGTTGGGGATTGAGTTGGGGATTGAGTTGGGGTTGAGTTGGGGATTGAGTTGGAGCTGAGTTGGGGGATTGAGTTGGGATTGAGTTGGGGATTGAGTTGGTGTTGAATTGGGGATTGAGTTGGGGTTGCGTTCTGGGATTGAGTTGGTGTTGAGTTGGGGATTGAGTTGGCGTTGAGTTGGGGATTGAGTTGGGGCTGAGTTGGGGATTGAGTTGGGGTTGAGTTGGGGATTGAGTTGGGGTTGAGTTGGGGATTGAGTTGGGGCTTGAGTTGGGGATTGAGTTGTCGTTGAGTTGGGGGATTGAGATTGGGGTTGATTTGGGGGATTGAGTTGGCACTGAGTTGGGGATTGAGTTGGGAGATTGAGATTGGGGTTGAGTTGGGGGATTGAGTTGGTGCTGAGTTGGGGAATTGCGTTGGGGTTGAGTTGGGGGATTGAGTTGGGGTTGAGTTGGGGGATTGAGTTGGCGTTGAGTTGGGAGATTGAGTTGGTGCTGATTTGGGGAATTGAGTTGGTGCTGATTTGGGGCATTGAGTTGGGATTGAGTTGGGGGATTGAGTTGGTGTTGAGTTGGGGGATTGAGCTGGTGCTGAGTTGGGGAATTGAGTTGGTGCTGAGTTGGGGGATTGAGTTGGTGTTGAGTTGGGCTTGAGTTGGAGGATTGAGCTGGTGTTGAGTTGGGGGATTGAGTTGGTGCTGATTTGGGGGATTCAGTTGGTGTTGAGTTGGGGAATTGATTTGGTGTTGAGTTGGGCGATTGAGTTGGGATTGAGTTGGGGAATTGGGTTGGTGCTGAGTTGGGGGATTGAGTTGGTGTTGAGTTGGGAATTGAGTTGGTGTTGAGTTGGGGAATTGGGTTGGTGCTGAGTTGGGGGATTGAGTTGGTGTTGAGTTGGGGAATTGAGTTGGTGTTGAGTTGGGGGATTGGGTTGGTGTTGAGTTGGAGGATTGAGCTGGTGTTGAGTTGGGGGATTGAGTTGGTGTTGAGTTGGGGGATTGAGTTGGTGCTGAGTTGGGGAATTGATTTGGTGTTGAGTTGGGGGATTGAGTTGGGGATTGAGTTGGTGTTGAGTTGGGGGATTGAGTTGGTGCTTAATTGTGGAATTGAGTTGGCATTGAGTTGGGGGATTGAGTTGGTGTTGAGTTGGGGGATTGAGTTGGTGCTGAGTTGGGGGATTGAGTTGGTGCTGAGTTGGGGATTGAGTTGGGGGATTGAGTTGGTGATTGAGTTGTGGATTGAGTTGGGGATTGAGTTGGGGATTGAGTTGGGGATTGAGTTGGGGATTGAGTTGGGGATTGAGTTGGGGATTGAGTTGGGGATTGAGTTGGGGATTGAGTTGGGGATTGAGTTGGGGATTGAGTTGGTGATTGAGTTGGGGATTGAGTTGGGGATTGAGTTGGGGATTGAGTTGGGGATTGAGTTGGGGATTGAGTTGGGGATTGAGTTGGGGATTGAGTTGGGGTTGAGTTGGGGATTGAGTTGGGGATTGAGTTGGGGATTGAGTTGGGGATTGAGTTGGGGATTGAGTTGGGGATTGAGTTGGGGATTGAGTTGGGGATTGAGTTGGGGATTGAGTTGGGGATTGAGTTGGGGATTGAGTTGGGGATTGAGTTGGGGTTGAGTTGGGGATTGAGTTGGGGATTGAGTTGGGGATTGAGTTGGGGTTGAGTTGGGGATTGAGTTGGGGATTGAGTTGGGGATTGAGTTGGGGATTGAGTTGGGGATTGATTTGGGGATTGAGTTGGGGATTGAGTTGGGGATTGTGTTGGGGATTGAGTTGGGGATTGAGTTGGTGATTGAGTTGGGGATTGATTTGGGGATTGAGTTGGGGATTGAGTTGGGGATTGAGTTGGGGATTGAGTTGGTGTTGAGTTGGGGATTGGGTTGGGATTGAGTTGGGGATTGAGTTGGTGTTGAGTTGGGGATTGAGTTGGGGATTGAGTTGGGGATTGGGTTGGGGATTGAGTTGGGGATTGAGTTGGGGATTGAGTTGGGGATTGAGTTGGGGATTGAGTTGGGGATTGAGTTGGGGCTTGAGTTGGGGATTGAGTTGGGGATTGAGTTGGGGATTGAGTTGGGGCTTGAGTTGGGGATTGAGTTGGCGATTGAGTTGGGGATTGAGTTGGTGTTGAGTTGGGGATTGAGTTGGGGATTGAGTTGGGGATTGAGTTGGGGTTGAGTTGGGGATTGAGTTGGGGATTGAGTTGGGGATTGAGTTGGGGATTGAGTTGGGGATTGAGTTGGGGATTGAGTTGGGGATTGAGTGGGGATTGAGTTGGGGTTGAGTTGGGGATTGAGTTGGGGATTGAGTTGGGGATTGAGTTGGGGGTTGAGTTGGGGATTGAGTTGGGGATTGAGTTGGGGATTGAGTTGGGGATTGAGTTGGGGCTTGAGTTGGGGATTGAGTTGGGGATTGAGTTGGGACTTGAGTTGGTGATTGAGTTGGGGATTGAGTTGGGGCTTGAGTTGGGGATTGAGTTGGGGATTGAGTTGGGGATTGAGTTGGGGATTGAGTTGGGGATTGAGTTGGGGATTGAGTTGGGGATTGAGTTGTGGATTGAGTTGGTGCTGAGTTGGGGTTGAGTTGGGGATTGAGTTGGGGATTGAGTTGGGGATTGAGTTGGGGATTGAGTTGGGGTTGAGTTGGGGTTGAGTTGGGGGTTGAGTTGGGGATTGAGTTGGGGATTGAATTGGGGATTGAGTTGGGGGTTGAGTTGGGGATTGAGTTGGCGATTGAGTTGGGGATTGAGTTGGTGCTGAGTTGGGGATTGAGGTGGGGTTGAGTTGGGGATTGAGTTGGCGTTGAGTTGGGGAATTGAGTTGGAGCTGAGTTGGGGGATTGAGTTGTCGTTGAGTTGGGGGATTGAGTTGGGGGTTGATTTGGGGGATTGAGTTGGCATTGAGTTGGGGATTGAGTTGGGAGATTGAGATTGGGGTTGAGTTGGGGGATTGAGTTGGTGCTGAGTTGGGGAATTGCGTTGGGGTTGAGTTGGGGGATTGAGTTGGGGTTGAGTTGGGGGATTGAGTTGGCGTTGAGTTGGGAGATTGAGTTGGTGCTGAGTTGGGGAATTGAGTTGGTGCTGAGTTGGGGGATTGAGCTGGTGTTGAGTTGGGGATTGAGTTGGTGTTGAGTTGGGGATTGAGTTGGTGCTGAGTTGGGGGATTGAGTTGGTGCTGAGTTGGGGGATTGAGTTGGTGCTGAGTTGGGGAATTGAGGTGGGGTTGAGTTGGGGATTGA